>NC_142118.1:512500-600000 GCF_056152115.1 Neolamprologus brichardi | reverse complement strand
GTGTTCCTGAGCATCCAACCACACGAAGCAGCTGCATTTACATCTGCCCAGCTCTTATTTACAGTTTTCACAGTTCAAAGGATATTTTCTGTTTGCAATTCATAAAACATCCTCATTTACTCGTTACTTTATTTAACAGTCACACAAAATGTCTTTAAAATGTTTAAAGGATAACACATTCACAACATCAACGGGACTCCAGTATTTTTATATTGTAGTGTCAATGCTTATTTCCCTCAGTGCATCTTGTGCTACATTTATATTCTGCACAGTAAAAACAACAAAAAAGAAAAAAGTTTATCTGGACAAATGCCGTAGGCATAGCTGCAGAATCCGTTTATTAAGTCAAGGAATGAAAGACTTAGTTAAACGTAACAGTGCAGTCGATGATCATTAGAAGAAAGTCTGCATTGTTTTGAAATTAGAAATGAAAACACCTACAAGGCTATTTGCAGACAAGGACACACACTTCATATAACAGTCAGTGAACACATAACAATTTGATTCGACTATTAAACAGTGGGTGGCTACTGTCAGTACTTATAAGGCCATCTTCACCTTCAGGGTGTGAAAACTGACGAACAATATCAACAACACAGCATGTGAACAGCAAAACCAGCCAGTAGGCGTGAAGCATGTCAGGGCCGGGTGCTGGCCGACTCTTCGTGCTGGAGACCCTTTCTTAGATCCAGTAGACACTCAGCATTGCTGTTGTGGGGTGCGTCCTTCTCCCATTGGTGGTGCTGGTCTCGTATTGTTCCCCTGCCACCGAGAGTACACCTTGGATGGTTCAGTGGAGGACAGCTGGTTGATTCTCCTACTTATATCTCTCTGCTGCATCTCTTCAAGCGACTGGCCTTTTTCACCTTAATGCAAAACTGCCAAGACCTTTCCTTCAGTTGCTCCGTTCCTCAGACTCCTATGGTTATATTTATCATTTAACATGTTAATTCAATATGTAAGCGTAATATATATAGAATTACCAGACTAGGTGATTTTTGGTCGTCACAGATCCCTGTCTTTGAAGAGACCATTTCAAAGGTAACAAGTCTGCAATCCTATCACACACGGTTGTAATCATCTGGATTGTGCTGTGATCTCTGTTACCCTGGTTGGACTGTAGCATCACAGAGAAAATCCCAACAATCACATTATCCACTACGAGCAGCACTTGGTGACACCGGGAAGGAAAAACTCCCTTTTAACAGGATGAGACCTCCACTGGCCACGAGGGGAGGTGAGAAAAACACAGAGAGGCCAAGAAACGAACACACATGTACTGTAGAGGGTTGTTTAAGAGAAAGTCTGTTTGATTCATATCATAACTGTTGGTGCTGGATGTAGCAACATGTTAACCAAAGCAAGACTTTTGTACGCCAAGTAACAACACAAGATATTTTTGGATTTTTTAAAGGCTTTTAAACATATTTTCTGTGATTTGATGGGAAACGAGAGCATTCAGAGACAGTCACTCTGGTTACAAAACCTTCATGTTTTATGATGTTTTTATCACAATCTGATGATGTCAGCCTGTTATTGGCATCGTTGTGTTTTCTATGCTACTGTATGATTTTTTTTCAAGGTCAACTTTGACCACAGGTGCTAACTATGAAAGTCAAATGCTTAGTGAATCTGAGTACTTAAGCTGCCTAAGGCCTAGTATATTGTTGTTAAGTTTGAAGACGATCTGTAAAACATTGTAGGTAATATGAAACTTTTACTGATTTTCAAAGCGGGTGTGACCTTGTAGTTGCACCTTGACCACACACCTCTGGTAGCCATCAGTCAGCTCCTGGCATAATTCAGGTTGGATGTTTGACTGCTCTTCTCAGCGGGATTTTTACATTTCATTTGAATAGGGACCTAGCCTAGCCTAGCCTAGCCTAGCCTAGCCTAGCCACTTCTGCCCTCGAGACGAAGGTTTAGAAGTGTCCAGAACATCCAGACTCACTAACTCCTTTCCCCACTGCCACCAGACTCTTGACCCACTTTGAACAGTAATAAGGTTTTTTTGCACGCCTGGTCGTCTTACATATTGAGCTGTAGCTCTTTTGCACACATCTTTTTCAAATCTTCATATTTTGTCTCCTTTTTTGACTTCAGCTATTTATTTGTACTATTTGTATTTCATTTATTTCTATTGTATATATTAATCGGCATCTGTGGGTGGACAGTGTTGCGGGTTCAAATTTTGAGAAGGGACACAGAAACGACACTGATCCAGGAGGGTCAGGTCAAACGACGATTTTAATGAACACGCGTGGAGAGACCGCTGTACGCAGACAGTATCGATCTCTAACTAACAATGCACAAGCAGATGTTTTATACCATTAGGGCTTAAATTTAATGACGCTCCTTTAACGTCAAACAGATACAACAGATACATAGGTTTCAAAACCACAAACGTTTCATTAACGATTTTAACAAAGTTCAAAAGAGCATCCTCTTCACCTCCACGCCAGGTGTCTTTCGGTGGCTCGTCTCGCCCTCGCTTCTCCTCGAACCATGCTCTGCAACAAACTTAACAATTCTGCACGCACAAAAATGCAGTGACAAGCAAATATCTGAACTCTCACCTAGAACATAGCCTACCTACAGTGTGTGCAGGTGTGTGTGTCCTGACCTCAATTGGCACTCTGTGTCACCTCTCACCCACTAACGCTCACAGTCAGACTGAGGCCACTCTCAAATGTGTAGCAGTTTACTAAAACTGTATATAATATATTGAATAAATGCTGTAAATGAATGCCACTACTTCAAAGTTTAATAAAAAGGATATAAATGAATAAAAGACAATAATGAATAACCTGGTTATTCAAATAGCATCCTCCCAACAGCTCCTCAAAGTAATTTTCACTTTCACAAGCACGCTCTGCAAAAGCCTGCACTTCCTGTCTACTTTGGCACAGAGTGTACTCAGAGTTAGGCCTTTCTTTTATAATGCAATATAATCTGCATATAAACATTTAAGATTATAGATTTAACTCAACAGTTTAAAGTGGTTATAACTGCACCTGTAATGAAGGCTAATTGGGTACCAGTATGTTTAAACATCTGAATGCAATATCAATATTAATTAGTAATGCAATGGTAATGATGATGATTATTAACAATAGCAGCAAAATATCTCTAATCTCCACAACAGTAAAGAAAGAATTTCATTGCACAAAGAAATGTCTTTTCTCTCGTGACACATAAATCTTGAATCTAGTGCACAGATGTCAGAGGGACTAAGGTGTGATGGCTGCACGCACAGCCAATTCAATTCAATTCAATTCAATTTTATTTATATAGCGCCAAATCACAACAAATGTCGCCTCAAGGCGCTTCATAGATACAGAGAAAAGCCCAACAATCATATGACCCCCTATGAGCAAGCACTTTGGCGACAGTGGGAAGGAAAAACTCCCTTTTAACAGGAAGAAACCTCCGGCAGAACCAGGCTCAGGGAGGGGCGGGGCCATCTGCTGTGATTGGTTGGGGTGAGAGAAGGAAGACAGGATAAAGACATGCTGTGGAAGAGAGACAGAGATTAATAACAGATATGATTCAATACAGAGAGGTCTGTTAATACATAGTGAGTGAGAAAGTACTACTCTAGGAACAACAAGTAGGCCTGCAGAGTGGGAGAGAAGTGCTCTAATAGGGTGATATGGTACTACAAGGTCATTAAGATAAGATGGGGCCTGATTATTTAAGACCTTGTATGTGAGGAGCAGGATTTTGAATTTAACAGGAAGCCAATGAAAAGAAGCCAAAACAGGAGAAATCTGCTCTCTCTTTCTAGTCCCTGTCAGGACTCTTGCTGCAGCATTTTGGATTAGCTGAAGGCTTTTCAGTGAGTTTTTTGGACATCCTGATAATAATGAATTACAGTCGTCCAGCCTGGAAGTAATAAATGCATGAACTAGTTTTTCAGCGTCACTCTGAGACAGGATATTTCTAATTTTAGAGATGTTGCACAAATGGAAGAACGCAGTCTTACATATTTGTTTAATATGTGCGTTGAAGGACATATCCTGGTCAAAATGACTCCAAGGTTCCTCACAGTGTTACTGGAGGCCAAGGTAATGCCATCCAGAGTAAGAATCTGGTTAGATACCATATTTCTAAGCTTTTCAGCGCCGAGTACAATGACCTCAGTTTTATCTGAGTTAAGAAGCAGAAAGTTAGTGGCCATCCAAGTCTTTATGTCTTTAAGACATTCCTGCAGTTTAACTAATTGGTGTGTGTTATCTGGCTTCATAGACAGATAGAGCTGGGTGGGTACCACACAGTGGTAATATCACCATATTAGTGTAGGGGCTTTTACATATCACTGCAGTCTAAAATAAGTGCGCACATTTCAGTTTACACTGTCATGTATGATTTAATCGTTGTTTTCTGAGTTGCCTTCGTTGCAGCTGCTCCAGTCGCTTCATTGAGGAGCCAGGAGGTGGAAAAGGGGCGGAGCCAGCCTTGATGGAAAGCTGCAAATTGGCTCATTCCATAACTCGGGACCATGGGGGGGAATTGGACTTCATTATGTTAGTTTCAGTTAGGTTTTGTGTGTTTTACCCCTTTTTGTGGGCTGATCAGCCACTATTTAAGTTTGTCTTGTTAAGTTGGGTCAGTTTGTTTATCAGTAGTGTCATCAACTTTGAGTAGAGTTCTGTTATTCTGACTTCTTTTATGGGCGCAAGATTTTGATTCTTTTTGCAGGATTTAACCAATTATGGTTTTGGGGTTAAATAAAAAATCCTTTTTTTGGACTTTAACCTGTGCCGAAGTTTCCTTCGCTGCTCGGTCCATCACAAAGGTCAGGACTGCTAGCCTGCTGTATCCTGGGATCACGATCCTGGTGCAACATCAAACTTTGTCTGAATGCAACCCTCTATCTGCTCATTTGAGGTGACATTTAAGAATATCAAGGTTGTCCTCCTTCTTCATTATTCCATCCATTTTTTACAACCTACCAGTAGCTCTGGGAGCAAAAAAGTGCCACGATGCAGCCTCCTCCGTGCTCCACAGCTGATACAGAGTTTGAAAGCCTCAGTTTTACTCCTCCAAACATACGTCGCTGTGGACAAGTAGCTCCATTCTTGTCTCGTCTGACTATGAAACTTTTCTCCACGAGGCATCTGGCTTGTCCATGTGGGGAGCTCCAAATGTCACTTGAGCTTGAAGGTGCTGACTTTGGAGCAGGGCTTCTTCTCTGTGGCACCTAGTTTGTTTTTAAATGTCATTAGAGAAACATGCAATCATCGTACAACCATTCCACCCTGGAGCGGTAACGTTCAAAGAAAACATTAAAAGCCCCGAATTACCACGACATCCATGCCCACGATGAGTGTATTGGAAACATCTGACCACAACTGTAGGCATTAGCACGTGTGCTGCTGTGTCACCATGAGGAGTGATTTAGATACCAAGTCATCGTGTAGTAAGTTTCAGCACTAAGAAGAACTCGTGTCTCAGTGAAGTGCTAATATAAACATGACTGACTCTCATCTTTTGTAGCAGCTCTGTGTGTTGACTCTGACGGTTTGCGTGCAGGCCTGTTAGGTTGCTTTGCCTTTAACGACCTGAACTCTTCCACAGCAGCATTTTTAATTTCTCTTTGATATTTGGGCTGATTGGGACCCGATGAATGTAAAAACAAAGAATCACCAGATTATTATTTTTTACCTAATTTTTGTTTCTAAGAAAAATCAGAGCCACATATGAGGATATTCGTTTAAAATTTTGATAGAACAGTAGCAGCATAATGTCCTCGTCAGTGGATCTCAGGCCCTCGTAGAGCAGAATTGAGTATTTTGGTCTAAATAACCCAAAATGTGACGTCCACATATGTGGACGCAGGTCCTAGGAGGTTAAACTGGAGCTAAAGCAAATGTACATCAACGGGGACGAGCATGAAGAATAGCTCTGAGTCTCAGCCAGCCCACCGGGGAGAGGGATACTCAATCTGATAATTGAGGTATTGATGAATCAGGAATAAGTGGTGACATTGATGAGTGTGAGACTGAAGGTCTTACATCCGATGGCGAGGAGGACCGTTAGAGGGAGAATCGCTGTGAATCGACCCGCACAGCTACGCCTCCCCGGCCTTGTTCTTCCTTTTCTATCCTTAGCTTTGGTATTTTCTCTCTTCTGTTGGCTCCAGCTCTCCCCCACATTTCCCTGTTTTCACCTCCTCTTTGGATCTATTTGCAACCCCCCACCTCCCCACCCCACCCCCTTCTTTTCTGTCTTCTGTTTTTTGCTAGTGTGGGATGAAGCATGTAGAACAGGCTTACATCCTGTGAGTGGTGTGTGGTATTTGTGACTCAAACAAGGAAACGACATAGAAGTGTTAAACACTTCACTCCAACCGAGTGGAACAACTGGACAGAGCAGGTTATGGAAGATATCGTCCCAAACTAACACAATAACAAATGCACAAGCGCTGTCACATAAAGCAACACAAGGTAAGGAAATGTAACGTAATACAACTCGATGTAATGTTACAACAGAACCGAGAGCAGAAAAGGACTCAAAACAGAGCAGAAGTGATGAGGGTGCACTGGCCCAGAACTTAAAGTCCCTCCTGGCTAGCTCACAGGAAGTGGCACATTACTGTCGAATAAACTCAAAACTCTCTCCCATATGTGCATATGTGTATACATGAAACTGCATGTAAATGTGTGTTAATGTTTGAACAGCTGACACTGCCCCGATGCATGACTTGGGCCAGTGAGCAGAGAAATGCAATCAGCTTTGTCAGGATATGGAGATCAAGACGTTTCTGTTTGCTTTTAAAGACAAATGCAGATAAATGCCCATCGCAGGAATTTCAGATAGACCAGAATGATTTTTTGTGATGCTTCAGTGTTCATTAATAAAACTAAAGCTGTGCTGAAAAGTGACAAGTGTGACAAGAATGGCAGAATAGGCTGCACGTACATACTGGCAGGTTTTCTTTGGTAATGCTCTGTTTTATTAACGTCCTGTTTGTCCGCAGTAGCTGCTGAGCTTTCCAGATGGTCAGTCCATTTCAAATATCCCTGCAACTATTTGGTGCATTACTATAATATTCTCACTGTTTTGCACAGAAACTATTTTAGTCTTTGGACAGTTCACACTGTTCGGGACATGCTAACACATGGACATGCTAACACATGGACATGCTAACACATGTCCATGCTAACACATGGACATGCTAACACATGGACATGCTAACACATGGACATGCTATATTGCTAACACAAGCCTAGTTAAATATGAATTGAACTTTTTCATGTCAACTTCTACTTCGGCTAAATTGTTGATTGAGGGGTGTTGGTTGGCATAGAGCTCCACGGGGGGGGGGGGTGATGAGTAAAATTTACATTAAACAAAAATTCACGATAAGTACTTATATTCAGAGTCCAACTAGAATCTCAAATATCTGGAGCAGTACCCTCCATGGAAAAGGAGACTAAAGTCATGTCGTTGCAGAGGGAAGTAGAAAGGTGAGATAAACAAAGGGATGCCAAGTACAGCAAAATCCTCACACCTTGGAAACTGAAGAGCAAAGACTCACAGTCTTATCTTGAAGAGATAAACCAGAGAGACTGAAAGTAGGAGGAGAAACCAGCTGCTCTCCACTGAACCATCCAAGGTGTGCTCTCAGTGGCAGGGGAACAATATGAGAACAGCACCACCAAGGCTGGAAGAGCACATGGGAGAAGGACGCACCCCATAACAGCAATGCTCAGTGGCTACTGGATCTAAGAGCAGACCACAGCAACGTCTCTGAACAGGATGCAGCAAGTATCACAGCGGCAGACATCCAAGAAAGGGTCCGAGTTGGACAGCACCCGGCCCTGACAGGATTCACACCTACTGGCTGAAGAAGCTGACTGCAGTCTATGAGTCTGGCAGCACAAATGAATCAGCTGCTAGTAGATAAGACAACCCCGAGTGACCCCTGATCCTCAACAATCCCCAGAAAGGACCGGTACCATCAAAATACCAGCTAATAACCTGCCTCAGTATCATGTGGAAGGAGGCATCGTAGCAGGTAAGATGAACAGACACATGAGCAGGGCACAGAAACGAATGGGCAGGAATACCAGAAACTCCACCTACTTATAGACAGAGCAATTGCCCGAGACTGCAAAACCAGCCTCACTGTGAAGGCCTATGACTCGATGCCCCACACCTGGATCCTGGCATGCCTAAAACAGGAGCCTAAGAGCCTTCATCAGGAACTCAATGGGGATGTGGCGGACAACACTAGAGGCCAACTTCAAGCCCACAAGTCACCATCAAGTGTGGGATCTACCAAGGAGATGCTCTGTGCCCACTGCTGTTCTGCATAGGCCTAAACCCTTCAGCGAGAACTACAGAGCGGAGCAGCCGTCAGCCACCTCCTCTACATGATGCACAGCAGCGACATCACAATGTAAAGTCCTGTTGTGGTGCAGCCACTCTGGTATAGCCTCCACTGCAGCACAGCAGACCATCATTCAGGCAAACCAGCGCTCAGAAGTGTTTGAGCTGTAAGGAGCTGTGGCTCCATAAACAGCATTTCTGCAGCACAGCCTGCATCTGCCTTTTCTAAAGTTTTCCTCACATCCTGCTCTAATCTCTCGCCTCTCTTGTTCATTCTTTGAAATTGCTTTCTTCTGCTCCCCTGTCCTCACCCTGGCCCAGCGATCCCCCCCTGTGTCTCTCTTGCCTCCTCTTCATCATGTATTGCAGCTCCAGGGTACAGATCAACACTCTCCCCCCCAGCACCCCCTCCTCTCTAAGCTCACTCTCCTGCCTCATCCTCCTCTCCCCTTTCCTGTCGACTCCCCTTTCGTCCCCCTCCCCTTCCCTCTGTATCGCCAATGCGTCAGGCATTTCCCAGCACAGGGTCAGCAAAGTCACGGTGCTGGTTGGCCAATCGTGTCTTCTCTGTGACGGAGACCATTTTCACACGTGTGCTTTTCTCACATCTATGACCGAAAATGCACGAAGCTCTGCCATTCGTGTGAGCGTCGTTCTAATCACACTGCAAAGTGCATGCAAATGTTTCACCTCAGCAGCTCGAAAACCAGCTCCCAATGTCTTGCACCTGCCTGTTGCTATGGAAACTGGGTATCCTCTGTGCGTCACCTGTGCCCATGTTTGGTCTGGTTTCCTGCTCCCTTCCATCAGCTTCCCTCTTGCTCTCTCTTGTCAGATTTTGCTGTCTCTGACGCTCTCGCTCCCAACAACTCACTGGAAGAGAAACACACACTAAAAACCTGAAGTGTATTAACTAAATGAATTCCTTTTTTTGCACAGTGCAGTGCACACACACACACACACCGCTGGGATCACCTCAACAGACACAAAAACATAAAATACTGTACACATTTCAGAAGCACCGTAGAGAAAACAGCAGCATCGAGTTCCTGTGTGATGCTCTCAATCAGAATTAGCTGAGCTTTGATCAGCGGCTGTTTACGGTTCAAACAGATGTCGTTCTTTATGAATCAGCGATGAGGAACAGAGCGCCACACACTGAAAGCATCGGCATTACTCATCATCGAGCCCTGCTGTGAAAATAGTACCTACAGGAATTTCTCTCCCCTAATACAGAGCTGATACTTAAACCCTACTGCACCAATGGAGCCTTCCCACTTTATGATACAGCTAACAGCTAACAGCCAGCAGCTAACAGCTAACAGCCAACAGCCAACAGCTAACAGCCAACAGCTAACAGCCATGTCGCTACCCGATCCGTACCGGAAACCCGATCGGTACCCCGCATGCGCGAAAGGTGTCTACTTCCGGTCGTAGCGTTTTACGATAGTTATGGGTCATCGTATCAGTTAAGATGTTAAGAATAATAAGTATATCTTAAAATGTTTGCAATAATGAAGCATTTCAGTACAATGTAGACAAAAACGAAAAATAAAAAGATAGTTACGGATCGGGACTCCCCGATCCTTACTGCGCATGTGCAAAGTCGGACCGTACAAATCGGGTCTACCCGATCCGTACCGCGCATGTGCAGATGTTTTCTTCTTCTTCTGTTGGTTTAATGGCAGTTTACTCCCCAGTGTATGAGGATACTGCCACCTGCTGACCGAGCGAATGAACCCTATTGTCAACTGAATTGGCGTCATTACAAACGCGTGTTAAATTTGATTTAGTGATAGTCGAGTGTGTTTATGCTTGTCTGTGTTGAGAGGATTGACTGGAATAGTGTTGATGATGTCCGCTATCACTGTCAATTGTCAGTAAACACTTAATCTGGCTGATGAATCTTCACGTGACACATTGCTAAATCAATATTATTAAGTCTGTAATAAGGCGCCATTCTTCTTATTTTACGGCGCTGTTGTTTAATCGGGGAACACTCTCTGTTGAGGAGAAAAGCATGAATTTGTTTGTATACGGATTCTCCATTGTTTAAATGTCCCGGGCAGTCGAAAAGGAGGCAGAGCTGTTGAGAAATGCTAGGAGCTAACTGGGCGCTAACCGTATCATTCAAATATATTGAATGTCGTAATGTTGGCAAAGAGAGGAAGTGACGTAAGATTTGCGCATGCGGGGTACCGATCGGGTTTCCGGTACGGATCGGGTAGTGACAAGCCAACAGCTAACAGCTAACAGCCAGCAGCTAACAGCTAACAGCTAACAGCCAACAGCTAACAGCCAACAGCTAACAGCCAACAGCCAACAGCTAACAGCCAGCAGCCAACAGCTAACAGCTAACAGCCAACAGCTAGCAGCTAACAGCTAACAGCTAGCCTGGCTCTGGGAAAAAGAAGCAGCAACTTTAACGTTTGCTCATTTATCTAATTTAATCTACACAAAGAAGGGTGCAAATGACAAAGTTTGTGTTTAATGTGTTTCTTTGACATAAGTGGTAACTTTAATGAACCTGCAGTTTCTCCAAAACTGATTCAGTCCCACAGACTCCCAATTTTAAAATGCCCAACTTCACAGTATTAATACACCTTCTTACAGCCAGATATAAAAACATTAACAGCCTCTACTGATCGTTCCCTCTTCATGACAGCTGGACAGGGAGGGGATTTTTATATCATCCTGGAGAAGAGACGATAACTACTTTATTTATACCATATATGGGGAATTAGTTTATTACAGCAAATGTTAAATAACAACAATAATACAGTAATAATTACTCTCTGGCAGACGCCGCGTTTCCAGACATCCAACCACTGCAGAGTGTTTCTCTCCGTGTCCTGGGGTGTACATGGTGAGCAGGGATGGAGACAGCACAGTGGAGCTCCTGTACTGCACATCATTAAACCAGACAGAGCCCTGCCCAGTCTTACACACTGTCTATCAGATAGTCACTAATCCATGAAATAGATTAAAGTTAGTGCAGAAACAATGTGGTGTAGCTGACAGCTGTCTGCTATGACAAATCTGCTCTTACTTCACTAAAGGTCCCCACACTTTCAGTGCCTTTAACACCAGTTTTACTCGACTTGTCTAACAAAATGATTTG
Source organism: Neolamprologus brichardi (assembly GCF_056152115.1). Classification (NCBI taxonomy): domain Eukaryota; kingdom Metazoa; phylum Chordata; class Actinopteri; order Cichliformes; family Cichlidae; genus Neolamprologus; species Neolamprologus brichardi. Next base: position 588,542 of record NC_142118.1, on the reverse strand, counting down.
CTGTGTTACTTTGGTTTTGGTGAGTGAAACTGTAATCTTGTGTTACATTTTATAATAGCATATTTGTTTAAACAGTTTGGTCATGATTGTGGTCATACTTTGAAACACGATTGAAAGAGAAAGAAAAAAGCGTCTCCTGCGTCTCCACGTCTGACACTGGACTAACCCGCCTTCCTCCCCGACCTCTCTGTGCACTCGTTCCTCTGTAACAATCTCACCCAGTGTCTCAATATAACAGGCAGCTGGATGTAAACAGACACTTTCTCTCAAAACGTTCTCAACAAGAAACAAACCAATCACAGCAGATGGCCCCGCCCCTCCCTGAGCCTGGTTCTGCTGGAGGTTTCTTCCTGTTGAAAGGGAGTTTTTCCTTCCCACTGTCACCAAAGTGCTGCTCATAGGGGGTCATATGATTGTTGGGTTTTCTCTGTATGTATTATTGTAGGGTCGACCTTACAGTATAAAGCACCTTGAGGCAACTGTTGTTGTGATTTGCATAAATAGAATTGAACTGAATTATTCGTAGATCATCCCAACAGTATGTTTGATAAGGTGAAAACCCATCCATCAGTCTATCCCTACCACTGCACCCTACAAACTCCCTTCCAAACAAACTCTAGAAGAGTAAGTTTTGTGCAAATGTGCCAAGTTGGTACAGGGCAGACGCTGATGCAGCTAATAAGGAAAAGTGTAGGATCTTGGCTGGATGCTGGATGTCTGCACACTGCAAGAATCTGAGACAACTTCACCCAAGGCTGCCAGAATAGTTGTGGACAGTGGGGCGCCAGGTATCAGAGAGCAAGGTCCCGCCTGGGGGGAAACTGGGCAGAAGGACAGGGAGAGACAGCGAGTCAAGCAAAGACAGATAGATGAGACTCCAGTTAGAATGACGGGAGAGAGAGACAGATATGGGGTCTATCAATGTGAAGTCAGAGAGAGAGCCTCCACTGCAGTAAAACAACCCTACACCAGGCTGACCCTCCTCCTCCTCTTTCTCCTCATCGATTCAGTAGCGCAGCAGCAGCGTAGCAAAACTCTTGCAGAAAAGAAACCGCTCAGCTGTGGGCTCTGCAGTGGCTACACGGTTCGGGGAAAACACCTCTCTTTTGTCTTCGATCGCTGCGTCCTCATATTTGAATCGACACACCCACATGCAGCCTATTGTACCGACAGCCACGAGGACACCTGCAGTTTCATTAAAGGCCACCTTTTTGAAAGACACCCTTTTCCCACTTTTACTCACCGCTAAACTTATCCTCACCTTCCACTGTGTCTGCACATGCAGATCTTCTTTTTCAGTCCTCTCACACTCCTCCTCCTCCTCTTTATCACCTACCGGCTGCCTAACAACAAGCCTTCACCTTCTCTTCTACCTTGAAGCACATTTCTCTCGTACTCGATAAAACCAGGAACACTGTAGAAACCCGGACATGCTTAATTGTTTTCTCTCTGCATCCTCTGCTCCACAGCCACGGCTGTATCATTCAGAGTGAGAGCACAGTGGCAGTGGGAAGTGTGTGATGTGTGGGGCTTTAAGGGAAATAATGCTGATGGGAAACATAATAACAAGAACTCTTCAGACTCCTAATTAGATAATAAACGAGTGCTTGATGGCAGCAAAACTAAAACAGTTCATTCAGTCTTGATGCATGAGTGTCAGTTTTTACATCACATTAGTCTGTATTATTGACAGGCTCATCAGGAAGCGCTGCGAACAATTCTTTATATAACATTTATAACATTTATATGTATGCTGTTTTCTGCTTTTGATTAAAACATCACTAAGCAGTGTGTCTGTGTGTGTGTGTGTGTGTGTGTGTGTGTGTGTCTGTTTGTGTGTGTGTGTGTACAGCTGATATTGCAGTAAGAACCAAGCGCACACAAAGGCTCGGACACATCAAAGTGCTCTTATCAGTCTGAGAACAAAAGCACAACATTGACATGAAACTGGACTCGTGTTTATCAGATTTGGTCTCGTGTATCCAGGAGAAACGCAGGAAGCTGTCGGCTCTAAGCTCTCCTGTTGTTAACATGTTTCTACTCGTGGCTCCAGGTGACGTCAGTGAAAGCTCAGGTCAGTGGATTGATCCAAATATCAATCATGCTGGTATCAGATTGATAGCAGCATGATAGGACTGATACTTTGTTTCTGGTCTCTAAGATCATTATGTGACCTCTTGAATTGTGTGAAATTATCTTCTTGGAAATTAAAAAATATACGTTAAACCTGCTGTATGAAAAATGTCAGAGCGTATTTGTGTTGACTGTCTACTTTATTTAAAACCTACAGCACATTTAAAGACCTGAGGTTGATCCAACGTGCTGTTTACAGGGAAGCACAGTCCACGTCTCCAAAAACAAAAAGCTGAAAGTGTTTCGTTGTGTTAAGTACTCGCATACATCAGTGTGTATATGTTGGTATCTGCAACACTGCGCCTGTACTGACTTATTAACTAATAAATACCAAAATGTGCAGCACTGCTTTACCTGTTAGGACAGCAGTTTGTGAACGCAGAAGCCCCGCCCACCTGCTTGTTTATAACAGGCAGCCAATCAGTAGAAAGCTGGCTTAAAGGAACAGCTAATAGGACTGTTTCAGGAAACATCTGTAATAAGGGGCTGTACCATTCCACAGAGAAAGATGGGGGAGGCTTATTCTGTACAGTGAATCATGGAAAACCTCATTAAAAGTTATTGAATAAAAACATGGAGGTGAAAATGAGCACAGCAGGTCGTCTTTAAGTAGAATCCTCACCCTTTACTCTCTGCATCTGTTCTACACACAGACCCAATCAGTTCATCCATCCAGCCATCTGCACCTGATGTAATACTTTTAGCAGTGTCGCTTTCCTTTTTACATTAGATAATATAATTTTTAATGCAGTTTCATAAATCTTCGTTCCCAAGTCAAATGAATAATATCATGTCTCCTTAAGTACACTAAACTATTATGATATATATTCAGCTTTACACTTATTATCCTGCTTCTTCGTGGAGGCGCTTCTTTGGACTTTAGTATATTTTCAGTGTGCTGTAAAAGCATAATGAAGACTGAAAGGCAGCAGAGTTAAAGTGTAATGGGACGCGCTGGTCTTCATGATCACTGCCAGCAATGCTGATGAGTTGTTTTCAGGGCAGAGGAAATTTGTTCCTGCAGTTTGAGCTGATTGAAGCCCAATGGCAGCGGGTTCCTTACAGAAACAATATGTTTCTGTATAATAGGATCTTAAAGTAGAGAGTCAGTGTTTTAAAATCCCATGTTTGATTATAGTAAGTAAGTAAAACTTTATTTATATAGCACCTTTCAAGATAAAAATCACAAAGTGCTTCACAGAAGCTAAAACCTAAAAATAAAAATCAACCAAGAGCAAGTTTAAAAAGATGGTTTTTAGCTGTTTTTTAAAAGCAACCATTGAGTCCACAGATCTCAGGCTCAAAGGGAGACAGTTCCACAGTCTGGGGGCCACCGTTCCAGTGACCTGATAATATCAAATATTGTTGTGGATTTGTGGCAGCACGGTGGTTAGCACTGTTGCCGCACAGCAAGAAGGTCCTGAGTTCAATTCCACCATCAGGTCTTTCTGTGTGGAGTTTGCATGTTCTCCCCGTGTTTGCGTGGGTTCCCTCCGGGTACTCCGGCTTCCTCCCACCGTCCAAAGACATGCAGCTTGTGGGGATAGGTTAATTGGATAATCCAAATTGTCACTAGGAGTGAATGTGCGAGTGAATGTGAGTGCGAATGGTTGTCTGTCCCTGTGTGTTGGCCCTGCGACAGACTGGCGACCTGTCCAGGGTGTACCCCGCCTCTCGCCCTATGACAGCTGGGATAGGCTCCAGCGCCCCCTGCGACCCTGAAAAGGATAAGCGGAAGCGGATGGATGTTGTGGATTTGATTCCTTAGACATTCCTTTGGCCTCCTGTTATTCTCATTTTCTTACTGTTAAATACTGTTCTTTTGTTTGTTTTTAAATCAAAGTACAGTCAGTGAAATGGTTGCAGCTGCAATGCATCCTGGGAGATATTTCTTATACCAGCTTTTGGTGTCTTTCCCAGGAATTGTTCTGCTTACGTGAGCCAAGACCCCAGCCTCTGTTTACCACCCAGTGTTACTGGTCTCACTGTGAAATTCAGATCAATACTCTCATAATAAAAGTTCCAGCCTGGAGCAAATTGGAATCTGAAGCTGAGAAAGATGAAGAGATCTATGGCACTGCCAAAGCTGCACTAATGAATGATGAATCACTGCACCACACACACACACACACACACACACACACACACACACACACACACACACACACACACACACACAGTAAACCTGCACAGGTGCTAAACAAAGACAAAAGATGCTGGCAGAGCTCACTGTACGTTCTCCTGTTGTGTCACTTTCAGCGTGAAACATGACTCCCGCATCAATAATGGATGCAGATCTGCACAGTGCTGTCGACAGGGCTTTGCTATAGCGAGGCGACCATATTTACACTATTGGTGAGAAACGTCAGGAGCACTGGATCCATCTCAGCCTGACATCAGAGAAAAACAGATTTTTTAACCCAAAATGTTGTTCATCATCAAAGCTTTTACACCTTTGTGTCCATGTGGATCTCCGTGTAGATGCTTCTGCAGACTACAGGCAGACACAACTGCACGTGGTGCATGTGCACGAGTCTGTGTATGGTTATGCATGTACGTCATTACTGGATGCATATGTGAGCACATTTGTGTCTCTATGAAGGCACGATTACTGCAAATGATGACACGTCAATAATGCTCTAACGTGACAAACAGCAGTAATATAATATAGTGTGTGTTTGTGTTTGTCCCCAGAGGCTGTTTGGGGAAGTGAAGGGTTGAAGTGCTGAGTAAGCGGAGCAGGCAGAGCTGAGAGACTGCAGTGCTGCTGCCTGCAACACTCAGACTGATACTCAGCGGAGGGGGAGGGGGGGGGACTGCGACTCTCAGACATGTTCAGTTTCATTGTACGGCCCCCCCTCACAGACAGAGCTTGTTCCTGACGGTGCTAATGACACATGTAACTCAAAGCCACTCGCACGTGTCTGGTTGTGCAAACCTGCTGCGAGCCGACGCCCTAACAGACGCGCTGCATCACAGCTTGTTTACTCCTCTAACCTGTGTGCCACTGATTGTGCTAGAAAAGCCCTCATCTCCTCCTCCCGCCCACTCTCATTCCTCCGTCGTGCTCCCTCCCCATCCTCTGAATCACCCTCCGCTGCCCCCCCGTGTGCCTCTGCCTTCCCTTTTCTCGCGGTCACTCCTCACCTTCCCTCATCTCTCGGGTCTCTTTATGAATGGCACTGCTGGGCTCTCAGTGATATGTTTTCCATCCCCCTGCTCACCGTTCATCGTTACATACATGCGCGCCTTTTCCTGCCTGTCTCACTGCTTCCATCCGCTCCCCTCGTCCCCTCTTTCTCTCCACATCCCTGTCATCGTTGTGCTTATGTATATTTAAACAATCCCGGGCCAGTATTGAGAACCTCCCCCCCCCTCTCTGCTAATATATTTGATTATATAACTCCGTCCCCATGGACCTCGAGGACGCTGCAATCTAATTTTATCAGGTGATGGTGGCGATGATGATGGGAGTGTGCCTCAATGCGACAGAAGCGTCTGTTTCCTATCGCTGCATTCATGTAAACATCCAAAAACAAGCCTCATCCAAACAGGGCTCAGACAGTGTCGGTAAGGTAATCTGGGCAAAGATGACACCAGGACGATGATGAAGGCGCGCTCCTCATCGTGTTCTGTTCGCTCAATTTAAATCATCTGATTCTGGGTGAAAACCAGGAGCTCGCTGAACACACGGCTGCCATTTTGATGCCTTTCTGTGCTCGAGACACAAGAGCTTGCTCCAAGTTTTCTGTTCGAATAAACAACCAGAGCGCTGCTTTGGAAAACTTGCCAAACAGCGCCATGTGCTGGTGCAAAGATGGAACTGCGCAGGGCTGAAGGACCAAATCACCAGTGAGCTCTGACAGGCTGCGATGAAGACTGTGGTTTGATCTGTTTCCTCTCGCTGCAGGCACAGTTACTGCAGAGCTGGCAGGGTTTGAACCATCTGCACACTTTGATTTCACTCACATACTCTGTATGTTTCTATTCTTGCAGTCGTAGCAAGAGTAGCTTTGCATGATTCACAACTCAAAATAAGTTCTTCTTTGTCGTTGCTGCACCCTCTCAGTTCATCCACTGAAACCACATATTTGTTCTCCTCTTAAACCAGCAAAGACTAATTCATGTAAAAACATGAATATCCCATTTTCTGTAACTGTGACCTCATTTAGCTGCACATCCAATCCCTGAGATATCCCAGAATAAGAACAATAAAGTGCAACTGCAACAATACTCCTTAGCTTCTCTACATGATCAAAAATGCTGCTGTAATAAATGAAAGAAATCTTCGAGCTCTTAAACAGAAATAAATGAGAGAAAAGGTTCCAGGGCTCATTGACAAAGGTGCCATCACCCAATCGAGGGAATATTTTTATACAGAAAATGTCTCATTTTATTCATTTTACTGTGGATACATTGTATAAAAAGAAGATATTTTTGTAGTCGATAGAGAGAAAACAGGAACTTTTCTGTTTTTTAATTGTTTATCTTCATTATTGTGTTATGAACAGCTGTGAGGGAGTCTTTATTAGTAGGACAGCTGTAGGTTTGATGAAAATACAGTTAAAAGTCCACAAACATCCAGTGGGCCGAGTAGGGGGTTTTGCCAGGCTGATTCTGGCCCCCAGGCCTTAGGTTTGACAACCCATCGTTCCCGTCACGCTGTGTCAGAGACGACCACATTGAGCCGTTACAGCAGCATAAATATGAGCAAAACTAAGAAAAAGCAAAATAAATGTTGTTTCATGAAATAAACAAATAAACAGTTTTTAAAATAACTGATCACATTTGGCCCGTAAAGTTCATCTCATGCAAAGTTGTTGCCATGACAGCAGAAGAAGCAGTGATGATGATGCGTAGTGTTCAACAACACTGCAGCCAAACACCAGGATGCTCACAGTTCATCCTTCTGAGTCATGCTGTCAAACAACATTATCATTTGACAGTGCAGCTGACCTTTGACCCTGTGGATATAATGTCCATACACCATGTTGCTGCAGTGCTTCCTGAGTTAAAATGTAGTTTATCGGGGCCACAAGCCCTTTGTTCTTTGCCACGTTACTGTGCTGTCTGCGTTTAATCACCTGGCTGTGATAAATGTGCCCGAGACTAATTTCCCCAAAAGGAAACAATAAAAATAAATTGATTATGTCCAATCGGTTCATCGTTGAGTCCAAGTGGATGCTTGTGCCTCCTTAAAAAATAAAAAAATATTCTTAAGGCAATCCTGAGTTATAACATCGATGATTAGAGACGCACAACCTGGAAACCTGTGAGCACGTCTGTCACGGGCACAGAGCCATGATGAGAGCAGCAGGAACCTGATGCGATGGAAGGAAACGTTATTCAAAGCACGATGTCCAAAAAGATGAGATATCCACAATTATGATAAGTGGCCAGTTTCAGTCCAAGATGTCCGCCTCTGTGTGACCTCGCTGCCTGTTACTCTGCGCTGCCTGTCAGCTCCAGCATCGTGCCCTGGAGGTCGTGGCTGAAAGGCATCAGGAGGTCATCAAAGTCCACCTCGAGGGATGGGTGCTTATTCCTTCTCTCTATCTTTGACATCAGCTGGCTGCTGGTGGGCGGCTTCCCCCAAACCTGAGACAAAAACAGTCACAGTGAGAAGTGCAATTACACAGTCACTTCCTCAGGAACATCTGTGCACTAACGGGTTTAATGCAGGGTCGGTTTGTGCACGTTGTGACTGCTGCAATTAGCCGGCAGCAGAAGACACATTAAACGGTGGAGAGGCTCACCGTCTTTGGCACAAAGGTGATGTCCACGATGTTGGTTTTCCCAGTCGTGATGCTGGCGTTCTGCAGGACGACACTATTTGAATCCTTCTGGGGCGGAGTCTTCTCTGCTGCTGCCGACGATGTCTCTGCTTGCACAGCGACTTTTGCAGAAGCAACCTGTAGTGAATACCAAGACTTTCAAAGCTTCTGCAGCCTCTGCATGCTCGCTGTGTTCAACACAACGTGTCAGATTCAGGCTGGTTAAAGGCAGCTAGAGATTAGGTCACTAACGATAAACGGTTATGTTTGAGGATTAAAGCTTGATGGGTTTCAGTAGCAGAGGCAGGATGAAGAGTAATCCAAAGATTTAGCTGTTGCACCGAGGAAACAGAAGTACTCTGTTAAAGACAGCTGATGTTTACTTTGGGCTGATAAAACCTGGTGAAGGAATCTGTCTCAAGCTAAAGACGAGCATCAGTAACAAAACTTATTTTGTATATAAATGTGCTACACAAAGTATTTGCCCTGTTCCTGATTTCTGAGTTTTTTGCATACGTCACACTTACATGGCTCGGATGTTTCAGAGGAGAAACAAAGTCACTGACATCCGTCTTGAGAAGCTTACAAAGCCACCTGTAAGGCTTTGGGACTCCAGCGAACCGCGATGAGAACAACTGTACACAAATGGAGAACCTTCCCAGGAGTGGGCGGCGTTCCAAAATGACTCCAAAAACACATCAACGACTCATCCAGGAGGTCACAAAAGAACCCAGAACAACAAAGAACTGCAGGCCTCACTTGTGTGTGTTAAGGTCAGAGTTCATGATTCAACAGTGAGAAGGAGACTGGGTTTGAGGAGAAAACCACTGCTGACCACAGAGAACAGAAAGGCTCATATCTACCAAAAACACTGTGATGAAGCTGTTGGGATAATACTCTGTGGACCGACGAGGCAAAGCTCTCGTCTGAGTCTGTTACATAAAACTAGCAAACAACTGTCAAACCTGCTGAATTCAGCAGAAAACCCTGAAGAATCTGGCCATCGGTTCGTGCACTTGGCTTCTGCAGCAACGATCTGACACACACCAGCACGTTGGTAATTCATGTTCAAAAACCCTCCACTGTGGCTGAATTCAAACAATTCTACAAAGAAGACTGTTGCTCCACAGTGAAGGATCCACAGTGAAGGATCCACAGTGAAGGATCCACAGTGAAGGATCCACAGTGAAGGATCCACAGTGAAGGATCCACAGTGAAGGATCCACTGCTCGTAATCACTGACTGCAGTTGTTTTTTTCCACACAGCTCCACGTAGGCTGGATCATTTAGTTCCCTGATAAATGAATATTTACTCAGGTTATCGTCGTCTAATATTAACATTTGTTTGATGATCTGAAAACATGTTATTGTGACAAATAAGAAATCAGGAAAAGGCAAAAAATTATTCACAAAACTGTGAACTTCACTATGTGACTTCCTGTTTGCATCATTGCTACCTGCTGCTGATGTGATCCTGCCTCTGGATGGTACCAGGTTAGACTGAAGGTCCTGTGAAGCTGCAGATGGAGATCATCCAGGCCTGCTTTCAGCAATTTGCATCAATTCGAGTGTTTCTTTTTGTCGGCCATCATCGTCAGGTGTTCGGCCTATCAGCTTCCACCGCTGTGTCAGCGTGTCATCGCAATAATGAATGTTTATAACTGGCATACGCAGGACAGGAGAAACTGTCTGCAGGCTGCAGGATGTGAAACTTGAGCTTTGCTGTCATCTGATTGGCCAGGACTGTGGCTAAGCTTGATATTGACGGCTGCCAAAACGCTGTTTTTGTAAAACCCCGCCTACATGTGAGGCGCGGTCATGGGAAGAATTTGCTGCCACGCCAATCGTTCTGCACGTTCAGGCCCATTATCAACTTAATCACTGATCACACAGGTGTTGATGTTCTCATCAGGATATTCTGGCGTTCACCACAGACGCTGCACAGCTGTTTGTGTTTGTTATCAGGTCAAACTGCTAGTATCAAACTGCCTTTCCCCTAGCTGCTCTGTGTGTGTCTGTGTGTGTGTGTGTCTGTGTGTGTGTGTCTGTGTGCGTGTGTGTGTCTGTGTGTGTCCTATATTTCTTAGTGTAATTATTCTTTCATTGACAAATGTTAATTTTTTTGTTCACATGTAACTAATTTTTAAAGACAAACAAGAACCACATGCAGGTACTGAGGGTGGTGTCATTCCCACAGACGCCCCACATGTTCCCACAGCTGTGGTTAGAGGGTAGGACGACCACAGTGCTGATGGTGCATTATTTACAGAGAGTTTGTGAACTCCAGCAGGCCTGATGAGGATTATTGCCCTTTATTGTAGAAAACGTGGCGACCGTGGCTGAGGGGGTTGGGGCGCGCATCTGTAACCGGAAGGTCGCCGGTTCAATCCCTGGGCTCTCTGTCCTGGTCGTTGTGTCCTTGGGCAAGACACTTCACCTACTGGTGATGACCAGAGGGGCCGATGGTGCGATATGGCAGCCTCGCCTCTGTCAGTCTGCCCCAGGGCAGCTGTGGCTACAACTGTAGCTGCCTCCACCAGTGTGTGAATGTGAGAGTGAATGAATAGTGGCATTGTAAAGCGCTTTGGGTGCCTTGAAAAGCGCTATATAAATCCAATCCACTGTTTTATTATTATAATAAAACAGTGAAAGCAGGTCATACCGCCTCCGAGCGAGCTCAGAGAAAAAACGCTCCGTGATTCGTCGGCTCGCTGTGTGACAGATATTTTCATTGTCCGCAGAACTGCGACTGAATTATAAATACTCCTGATTATTCATGAACGCGTCACAAACACCTGCTGCTTTCAGGGTCTTAATGACAACATCCATACATCTGAACCGACTGTGACCTGGTTACAGGGAACACAAATCTAAACAGCAGCTCGCTGTAGCTGTAACCAAACACATGTGGTGTCATTTGCGTACGAGCGCCCAGCTTTAAGTAATCGGCTCCCTTTACAGGCTCGGGTTTCCCTGGAGCTACGAGGGAGAAGAGCAAAACCAGTGTGTGTCGTTTTACATGATTTAGAGGTCATGATGGGGATCAGGAGACAGACGCTGATACCAGAGCTGCTGCACACATCAGTGTGTGAAAGAGCACTGAGGCACAGGAAAACACGCTGTGAACGCTCAGACAGAGGAGAAAAGCACTATATCAGAACCTGCTATATTCTTATAGTACAGAGTGAGCATTAGATACAGTACAGAGAAACAAAGAGAACAGGGAAAGTCTGAAGGCAAACGACTTTAATGTGTTTTCAAAGGTCTCCTTTAAGCCGTAGATTATTTGTGTACCTTGTCTTTAGTCGCTTTAGGCTTTTTAGCTCCGGCCTCCTTTCCTTTGGCTTTGTCCTTTGGTTTAGGCAGAGAATCCATCTTTTGTTTGACCAAGTCGATTATTACAGGGTCTGCAAAATCTGTGGCAACATCGAGGCAGCTTTGCTCTGTACAGAAATAAAATCCAGCAGCAGCAGTTAAACGAGACAGATGTGAAAGTGCTACGATGTAGGCTTGTAGTCAACGAGCCTATAAAGACAGGATATAAATGCTGGTGCATCATGCATCGCCACAAAGGAGACTGTAGAGTCAATGTTGAGTTAAAGAGTAATTATACAAAATCATGTGTTTCCATTTTGGCATCATTAGTGTGAATGCTTGTAAAAGCATTCACAGTATTGTTCTTCTAATCTTTATTCTTCTATTTTATTATTATTATATATTCCGTACGTTTTTTGTACTCCTACTCCTTCAAAACCGTTCAACTTAGAAAAACCATTCAAACACCGTTAGATTCCTCTTCTTTTGGACATGACTGCTTCTATTTTTCTCATTTTTAATATTTATATTTTTAATTTTATTCAACTTTTTTCAACAAAAATTTCCCATGTATTTCAATGGGGAGACCCTTCAAATCCTCATTCAACTTACTCATTTTTAAACTCTTACTACTTCCACATACGTTGACATAGAGCCACCATTCAAACTTTAAAACGAAGACAAGACATTCAACTATTCAACTTGTATTTATCTTTTCAATATCTATTATACTTTTTCTTCAGTTCCAGTTTAAGTTTCATGATGTTTTTTCACCCGTTTCAGAGTTTATAATGAGTGTGTATGGGACGGAATGTTGGCGCTAGAGTGAGACAGCTCAACTGCTAGAGTGAGAGAAGCGAAAAAATTAATCTTAAAATCTTTTTTAAAAACTGCTGCTGTGTCCGCAGCGTTTGCTCTACAGGTCTGATTTTACCCTCAAAACGTAGCCATCACGGTCCTCTTTCATCCAATGTGTTTATTATAGTAATAGGTGTTATGGTTCTTTCATAAATGTCACCGATGCACAGCCTCCTCCATCCAACTCTTCCATAGACTCTAATGTTAAAATGGCTAAGAAAGTTCGTTTGAAAATCAGAAGTACAGGCTGTCTTTACACTGTCACCACGTCCATATAATAAACTCCACAGGCATGAAAACTGAGAATTATGTAGACTAGACATTGCTGGTGCTTACGGTGAAAGAATTTTGTCGATACAACGTGTACTTTTCATTTGGGAAGAATTTGTTTGGGGCTGACTTTTCAGTTCATTTTAAGCAGCAAAAGTGAGGTGCATGTCTGTGTGCCTGTGTATGGAGCCATTGGGTGCAGTCACTACAGCAACCAGGCTCACACCTGCCTGCCTAACGAGCTCTGTCTCACTCTGCCAAGATTCATCTTAAACACTTCTCTTTGAACGACTTCTGTGTCCACAGTGTTTGCTCTACAGCCATCATTTTACCCTCAAAACGTAGCCATCATTCTTCTCTTTCCAACACCGTGTCTTTGAAAGCTCAGAGATGTAAACTTTTTAAACTGTGTGGATCCAAGTGGAGGGATCACATTTTAGTCATTCAGTGATTCAAAGAATATGAACTTTTAATATTCATTAAGATGTTTTCTGACTCTAAATTTCCTTTTCTCATTACTCATCTTTTTCTAATTTACATTTTAAACATTTTCAGCTATTTTCCAACTTCTTCTGTGTAAACATCAGGTTTTAGCAGGTCAGCACTTTTGTTTTCAAGTTAAAAATTCTGTTTTTTTCATCTCATTCAAATTTTTTAACTTAAATTCAGCAATTAATTCATTTCAATGCATACATTCAGATTCAAGCATTCACACTGCAGTTTCTTCAGAAAATGCACTTTCTAGTTTGAACTACGTCACACCTTTCTTGTTCACTGCAAGCACGCTGGCACCCGCCTCGATGAGGAAATCCACACAGGAGACTCGAGACATCTCGATGGCCCTCATGAGGGGCGTGGCTCCGCCCAGGGCCGGGGCATCGATGTTAGCGCCGGCATTCACCAGAAGTTCAATGAGTTCCCGCTGCCCGGCGTACGCCGCATGGTGGAGGGGGGTCCAGAAGAACTGGTCACACACATTCACATCAGCCCTGTCACGAACAGTGATGTCAGAGTTTAAGGCGTATATTTGATTTAGGCCCATTCATTGGCTCGGACCAGCAGCCACCAGAAAACACCAGAAAACTCCGTTTGCTTCTGTGAGCTTTGTGATACACACAGAAAAAACACGTGAACTTTCTCACCCCTTGCTGAGGAGGTACTGAGCCATCTCGTAGCTGCCAGTGGAGCACGCCACCATCAGCGGCGTCTTGTAAAACTCGTCCTGAACATCCACCGGCACCCCTTCACTGAAGGCCTGGTCCAGAGACTCCAGATCATTGGTTCTCACGCAGGCGTTCACGTTGACGTAGACCGGCGGTGGCTTGTGTATGTACCATCCTGAGTCGTTCATCACCGGATGCACTGGCGGGTGAGCCCGGTCGAATCGGAGGACGTCCGAGGAGTTAAAGTATGAGCGGATCATGAAGCCGGGTGGGCCTCCGTCTGCTCGGCGGGGCTTCAGCTCCGGTGGGAGGGTGCAAATGGGCATGGGGAGAACAAACGGACCCTTCTTCTTCTTCTTGCCCCCTTTTTTTCCCTTTCCCCCCTTTTTCTTCTTGGGCATATACGAGGAGAGGCGGAACGGCTTCTTGATGTACTTGACTCCTCTGATGAAGTCGCTGATGTTGACGTCTCCTCCGTGGGCCGAGATGACTGCTTGGACCTGGTCTGGTTCAACTGGAGCTTGTAGCTCCTCTAACACAGAGATAAACCTCTCTGCAGTAACTGTGTCTGATTTGTCGCCAAAGGCTTTCCACAGCTCAGCTTCATACTCTTGAGACCAGTCGTGGAGAGTCAGCGCCCAGAGCTCTGACATCTGCCCAGTGCCGCTGGGATCGCCGCCTTTTCCCTGCTTCCTCTCCGCCTTCCGGAGCTCCTTGGCTACTGCGTTGTGACCGCAATCTTTGGCGATTTGATGCGGCAGCACACCTTCCCGGTTCTTCAGTTTAGGGTTACAACCTGACCACAGAGCAGAGTTTATATAAACACACGGCAGAACAGCCCAACTCAGGACTGCAGCTGTTCGCTGGATCTACAAGCATCATACCAGAGATATGCAAACATGGAGGGGAGAACACGGATCCTCCAACCTGTTATAAAAATACTGAGCAGAAGGATTTGAAATTTGACCCAGAACCCCGTCTAAGCAGTGAGGAGACGTCAACATGGGACAAATCTACTGTCTGACATCCTGATAACAGCGAAGTCCAGCCTAGAAGTCACAAATGCATGAACGTGAGAGGGTTTAATGTGCGCGTCGAAGGACAGAAATGTCTCCAAGAAACATGAATGATGGGACAGATTTGTTCCCAGCTGGGCAGCAAACAGACCAAAAAGACCTCTGATCACACAGGAAGCCGACGACGTGCCATGACAGGTGTGGTGAGCAGCAGTCGTGCACAAGCTGGTAATTATGGACAATACGTCCACGTGTGAACATGAAAAAAGCAGGGGGACTGTGTCATTATGTTAATCTCTGAAACGACTGCGTTTGATCATAAAACGAGAGTTTGATCCACATTTACAGCAGCTGGGAAACCCCCGTGTGTCCGCTGTGATCAAACCAGACTCGTATATCGCCTCGACTCTTCCAGCGTCCACACACGTGTAAATGAAATGACATTTCAACATTTTGGCAGTAACGTGGCGTGCTCCTTTACGTTTCCATGTATACGAACACTACCGTTCTTCTACAAACGGAGGGAAACATCATCGTCTAACTAAAATGTTCTGTAGAGCAGTTTTTGGAACGAACTGAAATTCCCATATTCCAAACAGAGTCCTGTTCCCCTCTTTTAAACTTGAAGATATTCAGTGTGACCATCACTTTCACAGGCCATGCATATGAATCATTACACAGTTCGGGTATACAATACTTACGGAGCAATACCTCAAAAATGATCAACAATAATGTGACAGCCTCATAAACACGCACTCACAGAGGCCACGCCTACAGAAGGTACGGCAGGTGCTGAGAAGACAGCAATAAGACCTGAGCCAGTACAGACGCACGGCCTTCATCACAACCACGTAAGTGTCATAGATGCTATGACACGGTTGGGTGGGACCCTGGGTACGCAGTCCAGCATCTTTGAACTCTACGAGCAACGACAAGACAAAAAGAGAGGGAGGGGATCAGAGCGACAAGCCAGAGTGAAACAAGAAGCAAC
This sequence comes from Neolamprologus brichardi, assembly GCF_056152115.1. Classification (NCBI taxonomy): domain Eukaryota; kingdom Metazoa; phylum Chordata; class Actinopteri; order Cichliformes; family Cichlidae; genus Neolamprologus; species Neolamprologus brichardi. The sequence continues at coordinate 573,022 of NC_142118.1, read as the reverse complement.
CATGAATACATGGCCCCCACCCCCACCCACACGATGAGCTGCTACAACAGTGCCTTAGGTCAGCGGTCCCCAACCCCCGGGCCTCGGACCGGTCCGTGAGTCGTTTGGTACTGGGCCGCGAGAGTTGAGGCTCAGGTGTGAAATGTTTGGTTTTCAGTGTTTTTATCGGTTTTCAGCGTTATTTTGTTATCGTTTTTATCGTTAACTCGGTTTTCCTGGGTCTTTTCACGTGTGTTATGAATAAATCTTCTTTTTTCGGTACCAGTACTAGTTTTATTTTGTTGTATTTATCCGCGACACCTTAAAGGCCGGTCCGTGAAAATATTGTCGGGCATAAACCGGTCCGTGGCGCGAAAAAGGTTGGAGACCGCTGCCTTAGGTAGCTGAGGAGCTAACAGGAGGAGGAAAAACAGGAGAAACAGGAGGACAAAGATAGAGGAGGTGGCTGATATCAATAAATCCTACCAGAGGTTAGAAAAGCTCGGCCTAAAGGACTCCACAGAGTCATGGCGGCACAGACAGACAGCTGCTGACGACCAACCACACAGAGCTGTGACCGATAAAGAGCACAAGGCTGCAGACGTGACAAAGCTTACTGTAATATTGGGAAGAACAGCTGGAGATGTGAAAGGTCAAGTCCAAAGTGGTCCCAGTGGCTAGAACAGCGAGTCCAGCAGATTCCAAGCATCAGCGGTCTGAGGAATGACCGAGGCGCTCGAGCAAAGCACACGTCATGTTTATATGAGGCTGCGAGGCTGAGACACGTTTACCTCGCTCAACAGGAAATATTACGATGAGCCCTTTTTACTATTCAGTTTGTTTCCCTGTTTGTCAAAGACCGACACACACACACTTCAACACACATTTAAGACTCGGAGCCGAGCTCCTCTGTGACACCACACAGACCCCGCGCTGTGACCAGCTTTCTGCTGATGTACCGTTTGAGTAACAGCTGCTGTGTTCTCCTGCGTTTCAGCCTACAAGTGACATGATATCAGACTGAAATGACTGAATGTGATGTTGATATGAGCTTCAAACGTCTGCACAGTCGGCTCCTTCTAAGGCATCAGCAGGAGCGACAGGCCTCATCACAGAAGAATAAAGAGTACAGTACCTCTCTGTGCCAGGAACTTGCAGCAGTTTGCGTTGCCCGAGGCAGCCGCGTAGTGTAAGGCTGTGCAGTCCTTAAGGCTCATCGCACTCATGTCTGCTGAGTATGCCGACAGCACCTGAAGCACCTGAACACCAGAGCAACACGTTAGCAGCGGCTCGCTGTCATTTTAATTCAGCTTTCAGTAAGTAGAATAAGTCCTGATACAGCTTAACTTTGCATGTTATTGGCATTTCAACAGATGTCAGCTGTTATATATGAGCAGCTACTGCACCTCAAAAAAGCCCCCCATGGCAGCACAGTGGACGGCCGTGAGCCGCTTTCTGTCAAAGGCGTTGGGGTCTCCGCCCATCCTGATTATAGCTCTGACAAGCGGCAGGGACCCTGCTTTGACCGCCTCCATCAACGCTGTGACTCCAGTTTTCTGAACAGAGGGGAAGAGAGGAGAGGACGGGCTTCAGCTCCAACAGGCTTCAAAACAAGTGGTCACAGTCGCTGTTGTTTACCTGGTGCGCTGCGTTGGGGTCTGCCCCGGCATTCAGCATAATGAGGCACAGGGGGGTGCACTCCTGGGCCTTTTCACACATCAGCTGAAAGACATGCATCCCCTGCACTGACACGCTGTTGGCGTCGGCACCGCACTTAAGCAACACCTGCAGGCAGCGGCAGTGGCGTTTGGTGGGGTAGATGCAGTAGAACAGCACGTCTGAGTCACAGCGTGGGCGCAAAAGTTTAGGAAAAGCTCGTGAGACAGAAGAAGCAAAGAAGGGTCAATAAATCTGTACATCAGTGTAATCAGACTACTTTGAGGCAGCGATGGCTTGATAGCTAAGCACAAGACCTAAATGCTGTTTCCACCGTCGAACTCAGTGTTTGCAGTCGCAGCTATCAGCGAGCTCACTCTGCCAAGTCAAATCCAGCAGCTTCATTTCTACTGCAAAATTAAACGCGAGGAAACTTTCGGGAAGCTTTGCTCCCACGCTTCCAGCACCGAGCACAGCTGCTACCTGCTGCTGGATTAAACTGCTGTAAAAGGACGGAGGGCAGGATGCTGAGTTTCACTTTCCCCACTCTGATTATTCCCACTCCATATTCCTGACACGATGGATAACACCAACAGGTGTGTGTGACTACTGAAGCTCAGCCTGCTGTGAGCACTGAGGCCAGGCTGAACAAAACCCCAGGGAGAGCTGGGTCGTATCAAGTTGCTCAGCGTGTTTCACAGGAGACGATCGTTAGGACTTGATCTGTAATTAGACGTGTCCATGTGGCATGACACACACAAAACCCTCGTATGGCTCTTCACACATGCGTACATACATCATACAGCATGTAAATTATGCACACGTCAGGAAGTATTCAATCACCCAGCCTTGATCCACCTCTCAAAGGAGCCAGTTAGAGTAATTGCTACCACAGACTGTAATGGGGTCATTATCACGACTGCTTCAACGAGCTCCTTCAGAAGACCTTTGTGCGCTCTGATTGGAGTTGTCTGGGATACCACCTCCTCATCAATATCTAAAGAGACAAACTCTGCATGTTCATGAGCGGAAAGACGACGCGAGCGCTCCAGCTGACCTAACTTGAGATGGAAACGCCCCCATTTGGGAAACTGAGACTCAAATGAGAATACATACATTTAAAGCAAACCATCTGATACACTCGGCACAAAGTGAACGAGCTTCATTTGTGCAGGAACCTTTAAACAAATGTGACATATCGCAAACAACAAAGCTCTGAAATTCAACTCTCACGTGTTCCTGTGATAATATCAGCCTTGATCAGCTGTTAAATGCTACAAAATATTTTTGCTTCAAAACTTTATTTAACCAGAAAGCAAAAAGCTGCAGCTTTAGAGTCTCTTTGTTTAAAATGACCGTGGGCTAAACCTGCATCCACACAGGAAGCGATTAGCTTCCCAAACCGTACTTTGTAGGTAACAGTCGGCTGTTAATGGACAGTAACTTCTAATGTATTTACTTCCCTGTTCGCTGTCAGCCACCAGCATCCTGTGCTCTCAGTGCCAGCTGAAGTTGAGAAAGACTCATTTTGAGAGGTGCCTACTTCTTTCTCATTGCCATAGTTTTCTCACCCACAGTCACTTTACGTCGCCAGACGTGACTGAATTTCTCTCGAGTTGCCAAGTCGTTGAAAATCACCCACTGTATGGATGAAGCTAAGGGAGACAAAGACAGGCATCAATGTCCCTCTAAAAGTGAGCATCAGCATTGGGCTGAGCCCTTGAAGTGCCTCTGGGTTCTTATTGTGAAAACTTATTTGAATTCAATTCATTTTTGTGGTCACCAACACACCGAGGCAACCTTTGTAGGGTCTGAAGAAAACCCTGCTGTTTACCACCATGTACACACTACATGAACAAAAGTGGACACCTGTACCATCAGCCACAGAAACTCGTGCCACGACGCTCCCGGCACACAGCTTTAGTGTGTTTGAAATCCCTGTTGTGTCAGTGCAGTGTTGCTAAACCTACACAGAGATTATAAGTAGTAATGCCTTTAGTTTTGAACTCACTTTTGCCCTCTACGTCCAGGAGCCTCAGGTCGGCTTCACTGTGGGCCAAAAGAGACACAATGGGATCGTTGCCCAGCTCAGCAGCTAACATAATCGGAGCGCGGCCCCTTTTGTCCTGCACGTTAGGATCTGCTCCCTTGGAGAGGAGGAAGGCGACGAGCTCTGTGAGGAGAAAAAGAGGAACAATCAGGAGACAGATCATATTTGGGGTTGTGGGAAATTCTCAGACCAACTGGACTTGATGCAGATTATGTTTAAAAGTAACTGGAAATACATGTTTATACCCCATGTCCTCTTTCCCCAGTGTTACTGCAGGCAGTGATTAAGATGTTTAACAAACTTAATAACATCCATTCCCTTTTCCATTGCGCTGCCGTTTTCGAGAACTCTACATGCTGCCACAAATCTCTGTGGACATATTTTCTTTGGCAAGAAATGCGGCATGCAAACAAAGACACAAAGACTGAATTCACTAGCTGGGCCCACGTCCTCGTTTTAGGTTTGACAGCGTTTTAGTAGGTAAAAGTGATGCTTGGACATGAATTGAGCTGCAGTTTGGGGAAGGCCTCGAAGGGGACTGGCGACGGCTCCGGGCAGATCCCCGTGGACTAAATAGAAATGAAGAAGTTAAAGAATTGAGAACAAGGAGGGACGGTGGGGCACGTAAACGAGAATGAACAGTTTGCAGAACTGGGGGAACCTATGCAGATGACAACCGGAAGGAGCGTGTTTGGAGGCGTGGTCCCGCTCCTGAAATTCCGATACATAATCTCCAATGAAATAACCTGCACTGTAAATACCCACAGTATTTGAGTTGAACAAACGTAGCACAACCAAATGTGTCTGATTGTTGCAGAGGAATGAGTCTGCCACAGCCAGCCCACAGGCACAGATTACCTAGATTGTTGGCTGAAACTGCCGCGTGGAGCACCCCCACGCCGTCCTTCGGCTCCGTGAGACTGATGAGGTCTTCCGCCCCGAGCTGCACCATCTTCTCTATCTGTGCCTTATCCCCTTTATGGACCATCTGAAGCAGGCGGTAGATCTGCAGGGTCTGCAGGCGGCCCTCTGCCACTCCGCTGCTCATTGTGGACTCACTGAATGCTGGTATGAAACAGGAGCTTTCTAACATGCACGCAAACATTTGGTTCTAACGCGTTTTAATTGAATTACAATTTTTAGCTGCTTTCTTTTTCTCTGAAAAACTGCAGTTTAAATAAGCTACATGTTACCCATGTGAATGGCGACTTTCATACAAAGTGGCCCAGTGCTTTTTCTGGTCTCTTTAAGACAAACATCACCACAGTACATGAAAAATAAAGTCACAAGTATTGTTAAAAATCTGTCAGTACAGACGCAGAAACCCTAAAGCTCGTCACGCACCTTCTGCCCGCAGACACGCACGGGTTACACGGGCTCTCTTTGTTTGACAGACACTTGCTGCTGTGGTCCACAAACCCAGCGACGGTCAGAGACGAGGGTCCCGTCTGTACCCGCTTTTCCTCCCGGGCTTTTCACTTTTCTGTGCGGGCCGTTAGAAGGAAACAAAGTCGGCTCCATGGCAACGGAACGCGCGAAAATCCCGGGCAGGACCTCGTGCCCTCGGCAGCGTCTGATGCTGCTTTCAGGGTCTCTGAAATTGTTGTAAATGAAAGCGTCACCACTTTGCTTCCATTTTCCCCAAATGGATTATTTTATTTTTTCAAAATTGTCAAAATTCTGCACAAATATCCCGTTAATGACAAAGTTAAAATCGTTTGCTTGAAATTCTTGCAAACTTATTAAAACTAACCGATCATGTACATGAGTATTCACAGCCTTTGCCATGACACTCAAGGTTGGCATCATGTTCATCCTGTCTCCACTGATCATCTGTCAGATGTTTTCTGTAACTTGATTGGAGTCCACCTGTGGTCAAATTCAGCTGACTGGAAATGATTTGGGAAAGCACACACCTGTATAAATGAGGTCACAAAGTTGACAGTCCATGTCAGAGCATTAACCAAGCCATGAAGTCCAAGGAATTGGACAATCCCAAACCTCCGAGACAAGATTGTATGGAGGCACTGATCTGGGGAAGGTTACAGAAAAAGGTCTGCAGTTTTGAAGGTCTGACTGAGCTCAGTGTCCTCCAACATCTGTAAATAGAAGACGTTTTGAACCATTAGGACTAGAGCTGGCTATCAAGCCAATCTGAGCAATCAGGGTAGAAGGGCCTTAGTCAGAGGTTCCCGAGAACCTGACAGAAGTCCAGCGTTGCTCCGTGGAGAGAGGAGAACCTTCCAGAAGGACAGCCATTTCTGCACCACCAGAAGTTTCTCCACCAATCAGGCCTGTGTGGCTAGATGAAAGCCACTCCTCAGTAAGAGGCGAATGACTGCACGTCTGAAGTTCTCTGATCTGATGAAACAAAAATTGACCTCTTTGGCCTGACTCATGTCCTCCATCATGCTTACCACCTGGCCAGTACCATCCCCACAGTGAAGCACGGTGGTGGCAGCATCATGCTGTGGGGATGTTTTTCAGCAGCGGGAAGACTAGTCAGGATCAAGGGAAAAGGAATCAAAAATGAATACAGCGATGTGCAAAGGAATCCTAGATGATAAGATGCTCCAGAGCTCTCTGGACCTTATACTTGGGCAAAGGTTTATCTTCAAACAGGACAATGACCCTAAGTACACATCCCAGATAACAAAGGAGTGGCTTCACTCTGTGAATGTCCAGCCAGAGACCAGACTTGGACCTGATTGAACAGCCAAAAATGACTACGCAGCCTGGTGGAGCTTGAGTGGTTCTCCAAAGAAGGACGAGAGAAACTGCTCAAAAACAAGAGTGCTAGCTTGTAGCATCATATTCAAAGACTTTAGGCTGTGATTGCTGCTAAAGGTGCTTCAACACGATGTCGAGCAAAGTCCGTGAGTAATTATGGGCATGTAATATGTAATTATATATTTTATATACTTCCAGCAAAAATGTTTTTCACTTGTGTAGAATTTCATTTTGGAATGAGGCTATAACATAACACAAATAAGAGCACATATCTTTTCTTTGATAAGTAATGAGCTTCTTGACTGTTAAGCTTTTCCTAACAGCTGCTGGAGTAAATATCCTGAACACCAGGGGTCACTGCAGTGCAGCATGTGAAAGAAAAAAAGTTTAAAAGACTCCTTGTCTTGTCTTAAGCTAAAATTAGCCTGTTGAAGTCGAGGGAGGAGATGATAGAGGTTTGAAGTAGGAGCCAGAAACAAAAGTCAGCCCAGCTGTGTGTATTTGTGAAGGCCAAAGAAGTGCCAGATTAAATAAGTGAAGTCCAAAGCAGGCGGAGCAGTGTGTAAAACCTGATGCATACCAGCTCATTTAATAAAAGAAACCAAATCCAGATGAGAGCGATACTGTTGACGTGAGCCGTATAACGTGAGCCGTATAACACTGGGTATCTGTATTTGTAGCACACGTGGCAAAACATACAAAACGTATACAGTACCTTGCAAGGTGAAGTGGCAATTCTTAAAGATCATAAAAATATGTACAGTCTGTTAAGGTTACACAATGCTTAGACACATACACTTATATTTCCACACTAGAGTTGATGACAAACATGTCCTCCTTGCAAAGGAAAACGTGTATGATACAAAAAAAGAGAAAATACACTCTTAATGTAAAAAATGCATTATGAATCTGCAAAAAAGTGTGCAAGCCATTTAAAAATATGTACAACACCTTATAAAATACACACTTGAAAAACAGACAACCAAAGGCAGGATGTGTGTGTTCGATCACAGAAACAGGCTTTGTATACGTGATATAAGGATAAGTGTAGCTTCTGTATTTGTTATTGTTTGCTTTGCATAAAAACTCCAGCGTAAGATCGACTGATAGTAACAGCGACATAACTTTCACCATCTGAACTCTCACGAACGTCCCTTAGAGGAACTGTTCTTGCCCTTGGCAGTCCTCCACGTCCTCTTGTGTTTCTGGGCACAGCTAATGTCCTATAATGCTCTTTTTGTTTTGTATGATTTATAAAATCCTGTGGTTTCTCCACCAAACTATCAGTGACTTCATTTGTGCATTTCCTCCTAAAGAATAGTGATAGTGGTTTGGACTTCATCACTCTGCATTTTTTCCAATACAATTGGCACTCTGCGTTGTATTTCTGGGAATTTACTTGTGGTAAGAATGAAACTCCAAGGAATAATTCAGGAAGTGTGTGTAATAACCTCTGATCGTTTGGTATGCTGTGGGTGGATAAAGGACAAAAAGCCCTCACATTAATCATCTTTTTATAAGATAACCTTTCTTTAAATGGCACCGGTGGTGCTCTCTTCCAGCTCCATGTTTTCATTCTTGAACTCTGCTTAGCTTTGCTGAGTAGCTTTGAAGGATCCTTGGTTAAAAATAACCCTTTTTTTATCTCACACTGGTCCTTGGCGTAGCCTCGTAGTTCATCCTCTGTCTGAAAGAAGCAATTTCAGCTCCCCCGCCCCACTTTGAGCCAACTTTCTTCCTATTGGCTACACAACTAAGGTGCCCATATAAGGCATATCCATTCTCAGTGACATAATACGGAGCTAAAAGTAGAAAAAAAACTACCTGAACCAGTTCCAAAAATGTTGGAATGGCATGTAAAATGAAAATAACAACAGAATGCAATGATTTTGAAATGTTATGGATCCATATTTTTACAAGTTTAAGCTGAAATTATTTTGAGAAAAAAACATCAGCTCTTGACTTGGTTTGCATCAGCAAATCTCAAAAAAGTTTGGAAAAGTTAACGTTACTAAAAAGAAACAGCTGGAGGAACATTTTGCATCTAATTGTAAGGTCCATTGTCTGTGACTACAGTCCGCCGTGACATCCGCAAAGGCAGGATAACGCTCTATACACGAACATGATCCAGAAACTTCTCTGGGCCAAAGCTCATTTAAAATAGACTGAGGCAAAGTGGAAAACTGTGGTTGGAAGGATTTAAATTTGAAATTCTTTTTGGAAAACACGGACGCCGTGTCCTCTGAAGAAAAGAGAAGAGGCACCATTCGGCTTGTCAGCAGCTCTCAAGTCCTGCCTCTCTGATGGTGTGGAGGCGCATCAGTACCTATGAAATACTTACAGACATCTTTTTCAGGGAAGGCCTTAGACAATGCTAAGCTGCATAATGCATCTAATTACAGTGCAACAGAGAAGAGCCAGGACTGCTGAGCAGCTTGGATCCTCTAACAGACACCAACGGGACAACAATCCTCTCCCAAAAGTCCAGCATCTGGTCTCCCAGCTTTTTAAAGATGAGGGATAGAGTGATAAGAGTCATAAACATGTTTTGTGTATTCGATTGTGAATAAAAAGGTGGATTTATGACATTTGTGACACAAATCATTGTGTTCTGTTTTTATTTCCATTTTACACAATGTGCCAATTTTTTTATTTAATTTTGGGAGAGGGGGGGATTGGTTGTAGATATATATGAAAATATTAGTGAAAACATGTGACATTATTAGATAACCATGTAACCCTCGGGATACAAAAACACACCAATGGCTCTTGCCTAAAATAGTTTTCCTTAAAGCTGTGAAACACAGAACAAACGACTGTGGTTACAAAGGGCTTCTGAAATCCTTCCTGGCACTGAAGGTCAAACATAAGCTTCTGTGTTGCTGAATAGATCCAGTCCAATAATCTCACTTTCTCAGTGGCACTGTCTCTTGGACAAATCAGAAGCTCTGACGCTCAGGATTTTTACACATCCAATCAGATGGTTTCATAGAGCAGCATCCCACTGAAGATGGTCAGAGGTTCGGAGGAGTAGGCCAGCTTCCCAGTTACAAGGTCGATACAGACCGTGTCCCCTTCCTCCATGGGTAGGATGATGTTAAAGACAGCTAACGCTCCAGGGATGTGCTTTGCCTCAGCCATGGGCTTCTCCAGGCCTTCAGGCTGATATCCGGCCGAGTCTGCTCGGGCCACACCAGTGTTGGACTTGGACAGCACTGCCTCGATCTTTATGTTTTTGTGGCCTGTCAGGATGCCACTGAAGAAGTACTTCCCACGCACAGGAGCTGTGAAATAACCTGAGGGACAGGACGAGGTCATAATGACACTGAGTTAAAATAAAGAAAACCTAAAACGATTGAAACGTCCGTTGTAGTGAAGCTCACCTGTTTTGGGATTGTAGGCGTTATTTTCATTGACAAAGACTTCATTGAACACTATGGTTCCCGTGTTCCTCATCGGGCGGGTCATGGCGGCAGAGAAGGAAAGGCGTGGCACGTGGGCATCGGAGCCTGGAGGACCTGATGATAGAGCAGAAACAAAGAGCAGGTGTTACTGTGGATTCGAGATCAAAGAGTTAGTCGCACTTTGATCTGCTGTTTGATAAGAACAACACATACCCTGTTCACCTCTGAGACCTGGAAAGTAAGATGAAAGATAACAACAGCGAGTTAGACCCAGCGATACCATTCCTCCTGTTTATATTTGATTTTTATCACATTGTTCATATGCAACATGTTAATGAAGAGACATCAAAGATGCACCAAATACGTCTGTTAATACACATGTTTATTTATAGAAAAAGTAAATTCAAGTCAGTTTATGGTATTCCTCATTGCTCTGACCTAAATTTACTCTTCTGAAGTTTGTGTCCCAGTGGAGACGGCTCACACATGGCTGGGTCGCATTACAAATTCATAGTTCTATAGTTTATGTTTTTTTGAGTAAAAATTTAGAGCAAATTACATTCTACTGCATTTTAGTTGGTGTGATGATTTAAGATGGTGGTAACTTTATTGTCCCCAATGGGAAATTGATTTGCAGTGTGTCCATAGAGAGATATAAAAAAACCAAACAAACAAACAAACACATACACACAAAAACATAAAAAATAAGCCCCGAGAAAACAGCCTAAATTTGATCATCTAGTTGAGAATTATGCCAATTATCAGCCAAATAAAAATGATTTGCTGTGATTGTTCAAGAAGCCTGTTTGGTGAAAGGTTTTACCAGGAGTCACATCCAAACGGTACAAATGCACATTCTTAAATAACATAGCTAACTTCAGCTAGCTTGATTAAGCTTAACTTCCATCTTTTGGCCTAAGATGATCACTGCTCTGGTTCCAACACTGGGCCTACAGTATTTACCTGGGGGTCCCATTGGTCCCAGTTCGCCATCTCTGCCCTGAGGTCCTATCCTCCCTTCGGGTCCCATCGGACCCCGGGGCCCTTGCTCTCCTCGGAGCCCAGGTGGACCAGGTGGACCTGCAGGAGTGCAATGTTTGGTGAGACGGGAAACACTCCAGGAAAAGTTCTCTTTACCAGTAACGCTATCCTTAAAGAGAACTCGTGGGACGTGCCCTTTACTCTCATATTTACTAAAACTTAGCTTTTAGGCAGGGAGCACAATTTAAATCATTTTATGACAACTGCCTGGAATCTTTCTTTCAGTCCAAACGTACCTCCCTTCAGTTGGGAGCAACTATCTCTCGACCAGCATTCAAATCCCACGCCATCTGCCCTCTGTGACTCACCCTTAAAGTCCCGTGTTTTGAATCTGTGGAAGTCTCTGACCAAGTCGACCACTGAAGAGTTCAGCCTGTGTATGTTGGAGTGGATGTGAGGCAGCTGGACGTTCTGGATATTTTCAACAGCATTTCCTTGAGAAATAACTGTGACATTGAGTCCATTAACAGAGGTCCACAGCCCAGACACATGTCGGTCCAAGCCCTCCTTGATGCCCTCCAGCTTTCCAGAAAACGAGTCGAAGCGCCCAGACACTTTTTCGAGGTTGGAGAGCCTTCGATCGAGGCCGCCACTGGACCTCCGGCACTCGCCGATCTCAGTCACATGGTTGCTCCTAATTATTTGGATGTCTCTGCCCAGATCGCTGAATCGAGTGTCTGAGTCAGCGACGTGGTCTGCCAGGACCGTTTGCAGGTTGTTCACCTTGAAAAGAGTGTTGAAAGTTCTACTATGAAAAGACTTTTCTGTTTTCCGTTGCTCCACAATTTATTCTCCTACGGTCAGCACATCATCCCTCAGAAACCCCAAATATCTGTAACATCCTATTTTCATACCTGCATTAATATTCTATGAAAACGGCTCCAAAGGTAACCACGATGCATTTGGACATTTTTATGAATTTCTCTTGATTTTTATTGAACTTCTGTTTTCTTTTGTGTGCTTTTGCATCATTTTCTGTTTGCTGGTGTTTTCTTGACTCGCAGTGCATTTGAACTGAACACTGCTCTTTCTGTTTTTCCAGGCAGTTCCCGCTGCTATGCCTGCTGATCCAAGCTACCAACAGTCACACTGATATAGTCTCCTTGTTTCGGTTCATTACTTACTTTATCCACAATGCAACGCAGAAAAAGCCTTTAATGGCTTTAAAAGGTTCACATGTCAAACAGATGTGTGCATAACTAGGCTATTATCTGCATCACAGTCTTACCTCAACGATGATATTGTCCTTAATGTGGGTCAGATCTGTTATCGTGTGCCCGTGTGTCTGCACAGTCCTTCCCAGGCCCTTCAGAGTGTCATTAATGGAGCTAAAAGTATCCATGACCTCAGCCAGCTCTCCTTGGACAGACTTCAGATCCCCTCCTAATTTTCCACTATGTACAGTGTGGCCTTCCAGACGTTTCTTTAGATCATTTATGTTGGTTTTACACTGTACCGTGCACTCCTCCACGTCCTCTCTGAGTCGTCCCACCTCCTCCTGGAGGTTGGAGCAAACCTGAGAGCAGACAGATTCTCCCGAGTCGACTTTTCTGCGCAGATCCGTCAGTGCCGTCTGGCATCTGTTGAGGCTGATCGTGGTGGAGTTTTTAAATGTGAGCAGGTCCTTTTCTACAGTGCTGCATATCAAACACTCCTTAAAATTGCGGCCCAAAGTTTCCACTTCAGTGAAGATCCTGTTGAAGTGCTCGCCGTCCTTCCCGGTCACAGCTGTTATCTTTTTCACATCAGTTGTTAAGTTGATCACTCTCTCGAGCAGCGAGTCTCCTGACACCGACAGGTTGTTCAGCTTGGTGTTAAACCTTTGGATCTCATCCTGGTTGGCCACAACCCTCCACTCTAAAGTTTTCACAGTTTCATCACTCGTTCGGTCTCTTGCGTTCGGCCCGCAGGTGTCTCTGCACATGTCTGTGGTTGATGTTAGCCGTCTGTCGAGGAAGGTCGTGATGTTCTCCAGCTTGCTTAAACGTCGACTGTGGTCCTTGACCGTGTCTCCGAGAACAGCCACATCCAGCTCTACTTTCCCGATCTTGTAGCTGTGGTCATCGAGCTGAACGAGGACCGAGTTTCGCAGCTGAGTGACGTCTCTCTGCACCGTTTCTTTCATGTTGTTCCCGGTGTTAGTACACCTCTGCTCCGTCTTCCTCATTGTGGTGTTCATCCTCTTCTCCAGTTCTCTTAGCCTGCCGTTCAGCCGGTCCTCTGTCACTCTTCCCTTTCCTCCACCCGTCCCAGCGAGCTCCTTATCCAGCCGCCCTTTAATAGCGTCACACTTGTTTGCAGTGGAGGTGAGTCGGACTTCGACATCAGACAGCCTCCTTCCCAGCTCGGTGACCGTGTTGCAGCAGGCCTGTGAGCGCTCGGTCTCGCTGCGAGAGATTTCCAAGCTTTGCCTCAAGTGCTGGTCTATGGAGCTGAGCCTCTTTTCCAGGGCTGCAATCCGGTCCCTGTCCTGCTGCTGCTGGCGCCTCAGGTCCTCCACGCCGACCTGGTGATAACGAGACATACGAGACCGTCATGATGTCAGGCTCATATTTTTTCAACATGAAACTTTGATTTTTTTGTGATTTCTAAGGGTTTCAAAGGTACTTTTCCTGAACTGTAGGTTTGCTTTGTTGTCCTGCTTGTCAGTAATTGTATCTCTATACTAATACCATGTGTATTACTTCACTCTATAAGAGAAAAGCACTGAGCCATCGACACACTACACCAACAGGAAAGCTGCATAGCCCTGGAGAGTCAAGTGTTTGTGCTGATGTTTTATTATTTTTATTGTTTTATGGATCACTGTTTACTTAACACAGGCCAGGAAATCAAGTGTGGGATGGTGGAGGTGGGACCACGACCAAACCTCTCTTTAATCTTCTTACCAAAGGTTACGGCGCTCCGTTAAAAGGAAGGACGCTCTGATCCCCGGCCTGTAAATATCACTCATTGTGTAATATTGCAAAGAATGTTTTCATATATTATGTATACAGTGCATGCTGAGGCTATAGTAAAGATAAATATTTTTGTCTTGAGCAAACATGTTTGTTTACTTCATCCAATCCCTGCAGGACACCGGCACTCGAGGCCTGGAGTTGCCCACCCCTGTCCTACTGACTGAGATCACAGCTGGCAAAAACACGGACAGTAGGAAGTGAGGCTAAGCTAATGCTAGTGCCTCAAACCTGCATTCTACCTGAAGACCAACAGGTGGCGACAGCTGTGGTTATAAAAAGACTCACGGTAGTCCTGTCAATGACTTTGTGCCTCTGCAAACACTTTCCTGCTTGGTTTATGGGCTCATTTACTCTTTTCGTGTCATACTGAATAAAAAAGTACATTTACAAACCTTCGTCATTCCACCTATTTTACTCTTGTGTGAAAGGCTTTATGGCCTTGTTTTGAAACAGGTGCTATATAAATCAAGCATCAGTCAGCACGGGGTGTTTGGGCTGACAGCTAGCCAAAAGTGTGCGAAGCTTCCACACAGGAAGCGACTAACAGTGACATGGAGACCATGGACAGAAAACCTGCTGATGATGTAAAGCGCTCAGGCTAAACTTTTCTCATTTTTGAGGTAAATACATTCGCTGAGCGCCAATAAGACCAGAGTGTACATACGGCGACAGACGCAACGACATAACGTCCTCTAGTTTACGCAACAGGTGTAGGTGTCATTGTAGAAGCTGCCGAGTGTACTACGACAATCACGCCCTGCTGCGACGCTTTGTATGCAGCATTTTAGGTCACATGTGCTCAGAGTGAAGATCTGAGGAGCACCTGGGACACACAAAGGCTTTGTGCTATGGTGTGCGCAAGTGTGGGGCCCTTCATGTATCGACGCCCACAGGGAGCCATGACAGCATCGAGGCAAATAAAAACTCACTTTATCTGATTCATGTTGAATCCCAACAGAAATGTAATGCAGCTGGTGACTGCTTCCTTATTGTCGCTGCACTTTTCTCATCTCTTTCTAAACTAATCCTTTTTCACTGTTTGTTTGTGCAGCGGTTTATGCTGCAGCGTGGGGCCATTATCTTTTACTGCTTTGGGCAGAAAAATCGCTTCCCACAGGGCAAAGGCATGAACATCGAACTGTAAACGAACCACAAGTACGCCTCCATTTTTTATTGGTGGTGGGGGAATAATGGTGATTGTTGCCATATTGATATAATTGTGACATAATGAATGAGGACATGTTGACTTTACCTGACAGGACGAGCAGGACAGAGACACCCTCCTCTCCAGCTCTGTCAGGATCTCTTCCTTTAGGATGTTCAGCTGGTCACCTCCAGCTCCTCCTCGGCCTGCTCCGTCCAGCTCGTTACCTCCTCCATTCACCAGGTGGTTGTTGATCGTAAGCAGCGTCTGATCATGTGCCTGAACGACCACAGCAGTCACAGAAATGAGCATCATCCCTGCTCGCGTGCACAAACAGCAGACTTCTGCACAGCCACAGTTACCTGTGTTCTGTTATAGAGATGATCCAGCTTCGTCTGGATGCTGTTGATGGTTTCCTTCATGTGTGGTTGAGCTGAATCTGCAGGGACGATGGCCCCCGTCAGCCCGTGCCTATGAGACAGAAACAGTTTTGATTCCCTCGCGTGTGAGAAGTTTGCATCCACTCCAAAGCTGAGGTATATCTCCAGTGCAATAAACAGGAACTGAAAGTGTGGCGTCCATGCGCGACCCTAACAACACTTTAGCTTCTTTATTTCCACTAAACAGCGTCTCACTAACACTAAACTCAGTCCATGAAATAAAGCACGTGTGTTAAAAACATCAGTGACGTACAGCCTCTGGTTTATGCCACTGATGGTGGTCTGCATGTTGTTGAGGTCTTTGGTCAGGCCATGAATGGTGTTCTCCAGCTGCCTGATCTTCTCTGTGTCTCCTGGACAAAAGGAAAGGAAAGTGTAAAATGTGCTGCTTATGTCTCCACATGTTTTTCAGTCAACTACTTATGACTGTTTTCATGTTTCCAGATTTGGACCATGTTGCAGTAATAAAGGAAACACACAGTTCACTGCGGTTCATACGTGTGACACACATGATACGGCAGCCTGAGCTTCTTTTTTTCATGTTATGACCATTTGATGTTTTCAAGGCTTTAAAAGCAGTCGTCCTTTATCAGAGGCCACGAGTCTTCTTTCGTATCAAAACTCAGAAGATAAAGAATATTTTATGATTTGTTTGTAATTTCACCTTCTCCTCCCCGCTGCCCACCACCTGTGTCCGCAACGCCAGTCTCAGGCGTCCCCTGTGGTCCGCTGTGGCAGTCCTCCCCGGAGTAACCATGGCAACACCTCCACTCCATTTCTGTCACCATCTTGTAAGCCACTTTATATCTCGGTCTCCTGTACGTCCGATAGCTGCGGATGAAAAAGGAGTTTGTGAAACGACATCCAGATCCGTGTTTTCACGCTTTCATCTCGATTGTTTTTAGTTTGTGTTGGTCGTCTTTATGGTGTCCCACATGGAAGAGAAATAGAAAAAACTTATAATAATAATAATAATAATGGATTGGATTTATATAGCGCTTTTCAAGGCACCCAAAGCGCTTTACAATGCCACTATTCATTCACTCTCGCATTCACACACTTATAAAAGACTTGCATCAGATGTGGTCTACTTCATATAGTGAATCATAAAAGGCTGATATGATTCAGTCATGAACGTGGCCACTTTCTCAGTACTTTCATATATTGTTTCAGGAAGTATCCAAAACATACAAGTTTCATTTATATAATTTTTAAGGATCTTATATCTGTTTTCACTCTGCTTTTCATACAAGTTTCACACAAGACAGATACAGACTTTATAAGATTTATATATATCTTTTCCATATGCGGTGGCTCAAAAATTGTTTTATTTTCTATGGCCAAATTTAGCTTTATATTAGTCTTTTTTTGGTATCATTGTATGGAGCGTAGAAAAGTCAGGATAGATTTTAGAAAACATCTATAGGCATACATGTATTAGCCTGTCAGCATGCTATCATCTGTGTTTGGTGTCAAGGTGCAGCCGTGCCTGAGTACAGCCTCACAGATCACTAATACAGCACCAAACTTTCTGCCTTCAAAAACTGCAGCCAACTTGTTCCCGGTGATGACTCTGCAAAATTTAATATTTGCAATGTAACCAAGTCAAAGACCCGCAGCGGCCCCTAAACCCTGCATGACACATCATCATTGTGCTGTACACTGATATTCATGTGCAAAGGTCATTATATGTGAGGAAAATCACAGCAAATCATCTACTGATGATGAATGAGATTACAGGGACTTTAAATTCCCATTTTCCAAAGGAACTGCACTGAGCCAGGACAAAATCTCGTTCTTAGAGCATTCCTTTGCAAAAAAAGAAAAGAATGTTTTATTTGGAAAGCTTTGCTGGAGTCGTATCATTAATGTGCCACTCAGCTCTGCTTCAGGAGAGGTCTTATTTGCAGTCCTAACGCAATAAATAGACCAAAAATTGGCCAAAGCTCTCACAGGCATGTTAACAAGCCGCGGCTGCAAACGTTTTTTTCCTTTCGTGACTTTACTGTAGGTAACACAGAAAAAAGTCTTCCAGCTCCCTTTTCTGTGAGCGTGAGAAAAAAGGTCCTCGTAGAAGAAAAACAAAACAGGGCTCGGAGAAATGGGAGCAGGAGCTGGGCAGAGTTAGCGAGTGAAAGTGAGAGAATCATAAAAGGAAGAAACAGAGCAAGAGAAGATTGTTTTTGCAGGGTAGGAGACGAGACTGCGGTGCCTGGAACTCCTGTCGGCTTCATTCTTAGCATAGCCCAGGTTTAGACCGAGGCCCCTGGCAGCATCGGGATCAAGCGGCAAGGCCAGGGTTAGACAACACAAAACTTCAAAGGAGGGAAAACATCAGCAATGCTCGATTCATGTTTTCTCCAAGCATTACATCCACAACTGGAAAACCCATTTAGCGAGTCCTATCTCTAGTAAATGTGCTCCGTTACTTGTAATAGTTCACCCGTCTGCACCAAAGACACTTTATCACTGAGATTACCCAGAGACCAGTACGCAGCTTCAACCAGGCGCCCTCCTGACCTCGTGGTTGAAGCCCGGGAGACAAAAGATTGAGAGAGCTGAGTGAAGTTTACAGACAGGAAATAGAACAAGATGATGGACACAGGGAGCAGGACTCCTGCGGCTTTGAAGATGGCAAGGCTAAACTCGGGATAGAATCCGGAAACACGGAGACGAGGCATAAATACTCACGCTACTCGAGGACACTGTCCCCAGGCACAGCGCTGGTAGTCCGGCTTGATGTACGTCTCCACGCCATCCTCCATCACGCAGCTAACCGTGCGCGTCACCACATAAGCGCACCAGTTCCTATTGAAGCAGGGAAAAGGAAATGGCAGATGAATGAGTGTGTGATGGCTATCGGTTAGCTCAGAGTTTCGAGTCAGGCGTTAACACAAACATAGCACCTCACCCTCACTCCGGTTCTACGTTCCCCGGCACAGAAAACAGGGAAGGAATGACAAACAAACCTCTGGTCACACGTTGAATGTGAGTCTGCACTGTTTGGAGTTTTTGTAGATGAATATCTCAGACCTTAGACTTGGAGTTATTGTTCTGTGCTACACTCCAGGAAAATTGGTGCAAAAGTCAGATCATGTATGATAAGTACATGAATTTAACAATGACTGCTACACACCAAGTTCACTGCAGTATTTATACTGCATCTCTTTGCAGGAAACACAGAGTTACATTTATTCACAAATGCCCAGCATAACGTTTATAAAAGCCTGTCAGATGCATGATTTCTCATCTCTTTCCACAAATCTGAGAAGTCGTGAACCAGGGTTCACATCTTCTTGGAAAGTAACTGCAAAAGTAAATTCGATTTTCTCTGCAAACAGTTTTCAGTTCATTACATCAGTTTTAAAAAATGAAGCAATACCTTCATAATGAAGGTAGATACACTGTAAATGTGCTTTAAGTATGAAAGTGCCTGTTTGCGTTTTTCCTTACAGATAACAATATAAAAATAAAAGAAATATTCATTTCAGATCTGGCCAACATGACGGCCCTTTGGTGGCCCAGATTTGGTTTGCCAAAAGTGGCCCACACATGGGCCAGCAGCAGACACACCGCTGGCCCTGTGATGGCCCAG
The DNA here is from genome assembly GCF_056152115.1 of Neolamprologus brichardi. NCBI lineage: Eukaryota > Metazoa > Chordata > Actinopteri > Cichliformes > Cichlidae > Neolamprologus > Neolamprologus brichardi. The sequence goes on along the minus strand of NC_142118.1, from coordinate 554,023 downwards.
AACAGAGTCAGCCTAATGTGTACCTTAATCAAGCCATGTAATAACAACATGTGCCGAACATAATAGTGCAAAAGTAACATGACGAAACTGCTCAGACAGTGAACGGACTGATTCCTATATAACATTTTTCTACTCTCGCAGATTACTGAAAGTGCTCCATACAACATTCACACGTAACTATATTTCCTGTCTTTGTTAACTTTGATGTTCCAAAGCTACAAGCTGGTTGTGCTAATACTGGGTTACTTAGTGGACTTCACACAAGAATCACACAAAAAGCTGAAGTTAGTTTATGACAGTAACCTCACTCTACACTGTCCACATAGTGTTCTCTCTGGTTGTTTCACTGTATTTGAGCCTACAGCAACTCAGTGCATTTAGGTGCGTAGACATGGTCAACATGACCTGCTAAACTGCTAAACTGCTAAACCAGACAGGTTTGATTGGGATTGTCGCACATGAACACTTTTTCTGATTTTTCTGTGATCAAATGTTAATGTCAGAGAGAGTGTCCAGACTACTTCAAGCTGATAGAAAGGGAACACTGCTATCAGCTAAGAACAGAATCCTCAGACTACAGCTAGCACAGGCTCATTAAAAAGAAGATTTGAAAACCATTGCCTGGTCTGATGAGTCTGCATTTCTGCTGCAACATTCAAACAGAGTCCAAACTTGGTGTAAAAACCATGAAAACATGGATCCATCCTTCCTTCTATTAATGGGTCAGGCTGCTGGTGGTAAAACTGCGTTTGATGCCACTTTGGGCCGCTTACTACGAACTAAGCATCAATTAAACAACCATCCAATTATGACCACACCTACCCATCTCCTAATGGCTGCTTCCAGCAGGAAAATGGACCATGTAACAGAGGTACAATCATCTCAAACTGGTTTCATGAGTTCACTGCACTCAAATCCCAGAGTCACCGGATCCCAATCCTACTGGGTCACCTTTGGTGCAAAAAGACATTCACATCATGGATCTCAGCAACTGTGTGATGCTGTCATGTCAATATAGACATGAATCTTCAATGAATCTTTACAGCACTTGATTGAAGCATCGAGAATTAAAGTAGTTCTGAACGCTAAAGGGAATCTGACCTAATGTCTGTGAAGGTTCTCAGTCATCCAGATCATCGTAGTATGAGGAGCTTGGAAAGCTCCTTAGAAGTTCAAACTGAAGGTGAAACGTCTTCAAGCAACTTAAAGAAGTCCAGTTTCTTTCCAAGCTCCTTAGACCAATCTGTCCTAATACTAACAAGGTGTACTATATATGGTGCACACACGTGTCACTGCTGACAGGGTAACCCTCTGATCAACCCTCTGATCAAGCCTCTGAACCACCGATTCCCACCTGTTCAAGGAAACACGATGTTCATTGATCCTACAGTGCGCACATGGAAAACCACACCAAGCATAAAGTGGCTGCAAAGAGCAAAGTTACAGATCGAAAGCAGCATGCATCCAGAGTTATGTTTCCCGGTGAAGTATTCACTCGCGTCATGTACTTTCCCCTCCTTCACTGAGCCCTGAGGGGACGGTAAGTAAGTAAAGTTTATTTATTAAGCGCTTTTCATAGACAGGCCGTCACAAAGCGCCGTACACAGAGATTAAAATAAACAGAAAGTTAACTAACAAAATAGACAATATACACAATATAAAAGGTTAAATAAATAAGTAAAATAGTAAAATAACGCTGCAGCTCCTAAGAGCTTCTTGTTCACAGTCTGGTGGCTAACTTTGTGACTTCAGTGAAAACAGCTGCCCGCTGTGGCTCAAATAACTCTGGCTGCTTAACTGAAAAGAACTTTTCACACTAAATTAAATCCAATGTTGATAAAATAATGCTCATTATAGCAGCTCTCTAATGCTAGGTTCAGGTTTTAACTTAATCCATGCTTTTCACGCCAACTCAAATATTAATCCTAAAATAATTCCCATGAAGTGGACGGTCAAACATTTGTTAAAACAGCAAAAACCCATAAACATGCTTTCATAGCACGACGCCCCCACACACTCCCACAGTCTGCAGGCTACTCCGTTTGTCCTCGTCTGCCTCATCGCCCTTGACCCTCTGATGTCTCTCTTGATAACGGCTGCAGATAGATTTGAGACACAGACGTCCTTCAGTCACTTTCTATCATCATTTTCATATTACCCACAATCCCCATCTGCTGCTATTTCTCCAGTGGTCATTACGGCCAATTAGTGTCACTCCCAGAGTATCTACGCAGAACTATGAAGTGTTTATGGATAAAAGTTGGAGAACACAAGGAGCTCCTTCATCCTGGGAAGTCAGTCGGCAGCTTCAGTCCCTCTGTCCGTCTCGTCCTTTCATCCGTCTGTCTGTCAGTCTTCACGTCACTTTTCTCTCTGTGTTACCGTCTTGTTCAGCCTCACACAGGTTTTGGCACCCGAGCGCCTCTCTGTCCATCTCTGTTTATTATCTGCTACTCGTCTCCTTTCCTTTTTTCCTCCTCCTGTAGCCTTCGTTCTCACCCCGTAAACTGTCCCCCTCCTCATTCCAGAGCCTGTTTCATTGACAAGAAGAGTTTATCATGTTCTGACCCCCCATGACCTATTACCTCTCTTTATGGGAAAGTGAACTAATTAGTTGTCAGACTGCTGTTAATGTTTGTTGATCTGAAACATAACCAGTGTTGGGAAGGTTACTTTTAAAATGTATTCCATTACAGATTACAGATTACATGCCCCAAAATGTATTCTGTAACGTATTCCGTTACGTTACTCAATGAGAGTAACGTATTCTGAATACTTTGGATTACTTAATATATTATCATGCTGTTTACAACTACATGAATGTACTATTGCTGTGATTTATTACTGTTACTGAAGGTCCGCGGCTCCGAACCGTAGTAAAGGGACCTCTGGCTAATACGGTGGGTTCTGTGTCGGCTCGTAGCTGAAAACTAGCTTTACTTTGTTGTCTGGGTCAACTTTGCTAGCAGAGACAGAGAGAGGCGTTGAAAGGCTGCTCCAACGGAACTTATTGTTTCAGAGGAAAACACGAACACGGTGTACAGTCGAGTCTTAATAGCTTACTTACAGCTGGGCTCGTCAGGCTCTCTTCTTGGCTGCAGTGGTTATTATTATATTTACATGCTTCCAGCTCCCGTTTCTGCTCGATGACAGCTCGTACTTTTCCTTTTTCTCCCTCCCTCGCTCACAGACACATAACGGGTATGGCAGTCCATTCTCCCTGCAGCACGGACTACACTGCCCATGATGCTACATTCTTTAGAGCTATACCTGTAGCATTCTGCCTGTTAGCTTAGCACAACAACAACAGGCGCTCTCTCACCCAGGAAACACGCAGAGAGAGAGCGTCACCCTGTAACCATGGCAACCGTAACGCTGCCGCCTGGAACAACAGAACGTAGCTGTCAAACAAAACCCAAACAGTCCTGACCCGCCACAATATGAAACAGGGAAGTACCGCCGTGTAATCCATTTATTTCAACAAAGTAACTGTATTCTAAATACCACCTTTTTAAACGGTAACTGTAACGGAATACAGTTACTCATATTTTGTATTTTAAATACGTAACGGCGGTACATGTATTCCGTTACTCCCCAACACTGAACATAACATATGCTAACATATGCTAACATATGCTACAGATGGATGGAATCAACCACAAACTTAAACATGTCACTGTCAAAATCTTTACTTATTGTTCGAGCAAATGTTCATTCGCCTTGATTCTCACAAGGTTTTCCCAAAGTTCAGGAGAAAAAACTGTTTCTGCTTCGGGAAACTTTGCTGGGTCAGGACATTTGCAAATACGCCATCATTTGATCGCGGTACGGAAGCCCGTGCGTTACACACGAACGCTGAGTCGAGCAAAGTGACAACTGTAGAGGACATCACTGAAAATGACCTTTGGTTTTGTGTTTGTTTGTTCAAATGACAACAAATAAGGTCACGACGTTGTCTTCTTGACGTCACACGGTGAACTGAAAACATCAGACTTCAACGATCTGCTGTGTTTGCGTGAGCGTCATCGTGAACGACGGCAGCTCATCAGCTCTGTAACATACGCCAAGGTCGCGAATCTGAGACATCCACTTCATTTCATTATAATCAATAAAAACACAGTTAAAAACAACTGTTGAGCCTAATTTTCTCTTGTAGGAAGCAAAGAGGTTTAAAGAAGCACCTCGGACAACATTTTGGTTTAAATTCATGACGTCAGTCCAACAGTGAAGAAAGGACAGGAGAGCGGGGGCAGAGCGAGGGGAAGACACGCGGTAAAGGGCGGCGGGTGGACGCGCTCAGCCGTATGGTCACGTGGCCGCCCGCTCAGCGCGCCGAGCTTTAAAGTAGTTCCTGTTACTTTTTACTGGACACGTACAAAAAGGCTTTTCAACAACTTCTGCTGAGAGTAGAAAAGTTAAAGCACCTACTTAAAATCACACAGGGATTAAAGTTTCATTTAAAATGAGCCTGTAAGATTGTTACTCTCTCTTTTAAATGGGACTTATTTTCTTTATGTCCACAATAATAGACGTTCATAGACGTTCATGGCTCTACGTGACAGATTAGGCTGCTGTTAGGTTTGTTTTTTCCCTCCTCAGCAGCCCACAAACTGACCTGTTCTGTTCTGTCTCCCGTGTAAACCACTGTACTGCGGTTTACTTGGCTAATGTGATGACAGGTTATCACTGACATGTACGAGTGGGTTAAAAACAGTGGTTACATCTGTTAAATCCGCCTGTGATTCCCCCTCATTAACATCTTTTCGGATTGGCTGAAGGGAGCGCACTAACGTTCCCTCTGATGTGTGTTATGATGTCAAATTATTATTTATGTTCCTGCGCACTGTTTTGGTAGAGCAGTGGCTTAATGAAAGTGAGCTCTGTGGATAATAACCAGAGTTTGCTGCTGACTCGATGCTGTGAGGTGAAGGGTGAGAAATTTCATGAGGATAATACTTTTTGTTTGAGTGAACACAAAAAGTATTTGTTAATTATTTCGATCTTTAGTGTCAGTCTGTGAAGCTTTTGTATCTGCGTGTCGAGTTGATCCCATAGAAAATAATTGTGCAGATGTTGTTTCAGCCCAACAGCTGCTCTGACCTCCGACCTTTGTCTCATCCTGTGGCGGGTTAGATCGATCAGTAAGGCATCTAACATCTACCAGCATGTTTCAGACCGAGCGAGCAGAAAAACTCAGATGTGCTGTTGAGATTTTATCTTTATCTCATATTAAGACGTCTCGAGGATTAAATGTGTAGTTAAACATCTTTAGACTGAAAGAGGAGTTTTCACTCACTCAGATCAAAGTGGGCTGTTCTTCATGTGAAAGGCTAATAATGTGATGGCTGCTTCTCTTTTCACCAATAAGACACGGAGTTGGAGTGCAGGGGTTATGGGAAAAACACATGAAATATTGATGGCAGATAAAAGCCGTGCGCAGAAACTTGCGGCTTATTTGGTCCGTTGACAGCGTATCACGTTGCCTCGCACTGATGTGAAGTGGTTTCAAACTTTCAGTTCAGCCTGGAGTCGGCACCACTGAAGGATATTTGGCTGAAATCAGCAGCGCCCATTCGTCCAAACGGCACTGGAGCCTCTATATGCTTCCACAGATGCAGCACAGACACTCGTGTGATTTGTTCCACTAGCTGTGCATTGCTGGTTTTAATATATTACATTTTCCTCAGTTACGCTGTGTTTAGTGTCTTTGTAAAACTCGGTGTGGTGGTCGGTTGCACTGCATCATCAGGTTTGCTGGGTCTCTGGTCTCTTCTACTTAGAATGACTGAGAAATGGGAATCTAACATGCTCATCAAAGCAAGAGTGAAAAGAGAGTCACACAGCCGTGGTTAATCGTCACCACTCCTGTTCTCACACTTTAGCTGACTTGTTTTCGTCACAGCGTTCAGCGGGACGGCGCTGCCGCTCTATCATCTGGCCTCACTGACTCTCAGCGTCACAGACAGCAGATAAAGCTTAGAGCTGGCAACGCCCCATTTTCTCTGACAGAGAACAGGCGCTGCGTCTCATATAAATAAACGTAACCATCGATCATTTTTTCACTTCTGAGCAGACACAGATGTGCAAACACGCATTCGTATCCATATACATGCAGAACTGCCTCGATTCTGGCAGCTTTCAAACACTTAGTGTACACACCGCCCTCACTGTGGGCTCATTTCCAGTCTTTCCATCACGGGATTTTCACTCCAGTGAAATACATGAGAGCCGTCTTTATATTTGTCAGATGATGACGAAGTCTAAGCGCAAAGCTCATTGAGTGCACGTCTGTCCCAAAAGCAGACTTTGCTGGGTTTGTTGACGTTTTCAGGCTCTGCTGCATAGATGACACAAACGTTTCAGTTTCTCCTCTCTGGCTAATCAGCATGAAGTTAGGCTTTCTCAACCGTAATCCAATAAAGTCCCAATAATCCAAACGGCTGCAGAGAAATCACTCAGATGAAAGTCCACTAACTAGACTTGGCATCTTTGCCCATAACTGTGAAACACAATTGCAGACTCAGCTGTGCATTCCTAAACAAGCACACGCACAAAGGTCGACACAATCCTGAGTGTCACCTGCTTCACAAACACACATTACTGTGAACATCATCATAAAATCACTGCTCAGAACACAACACGGCAGGAACACGTGTTCCCGGGATGTTACAGCGCCGGTGTTTGGACAGTGACACGTTTTTGTAGTTTTGCCTCTGAACAGCACGATGGAGACTTTAAATCATACAAGTCGGATGTGATTGAAGAGCCGACTGTCAGCGTTATTTCAGGCCGTTTAACAAAATTGCTCCATTAACTGTTCAGCACTGGCAGATGTTTTTATACATAGTGCCCCATTCAGAGGGTCAAAAGTAATTGGACAAACTAACAGAGTTTTAAATAGAAGGAATGATTTTAATATTTGGTTGAAAGTCTTGTGCAGTCAGTGAGTGAAGTGTAAACATTTCCTCCAACAATATTTCTCTTCCTTCTATCTGCTACATTTCATTTGTTTCGTCTTTCCAAAACCTTTTGTTTTGTCCAAACTGTGTTGGCTCTTTTCCGTGGGCCAGCCTGTGCTTCCTGTTCCTGGGTGTAACCAGCGGTTCACAACTATGAACTTGTTTTTCCTAACCAGCTAAAGATTGTTGGTTTGATCGCTCCTAAAGTTTTTGCTTTTACACTCACGGGATTATTTTGGATTTAATGATGGGCTTGTTCACTTGCACTGCCCGAGATTCACAGAATTTACAGAGAATTTTACATTTTTGTGATTTATATCGTTATCGGGCGATAGATGTCTTATATCAGGATATGGGACTTTGGTCATATCGCCCTAGTCGACACTTACTGAAGCTGACCGATTGCTTGATCCAGCGTGACGGCAAACAGAGGCAGAGCTACAAAAAAAGTGTGTCACTTGCCAAAATTGTACCAGTTGGATTGTATTCACATGAATCCCAGTACGCTGCTGTATTCCCAAATTAAAGTGCACAGCTGTTGCCAGCATTGAATCCTTTGTCTACAGTTTGCTTACAATAAACATAATTTATGCTTTACTGCTGTTAATGCGTTTTAATGATGAGAAAGCTTTCCTTTCTTTGCTTCGATAAACGAATAAAGCATTAAAAAAACTTGGATTGTTTCCGAATACTCAAATCCTGTTACATAACTCATCAGCTGAAACTCCAAACATGTCTAAGAGTAAATGACGTTAAGACATTTGGACTTTAGAGAAGCTTGTAAAGCTAAAAATCTGAGTTATTACAGGCAACTGAGAATTAAAGCACTCGTGTTTGAAATGCACAGGTCTCCATGTGTGGGTCTGTACTACTGCCTCCCATCAGGGGCCATTCAGCAACGTTTCCTTTACTACATCAGCTCCACAGTATAACGCTGCACATGTGCAGAGCAGTTCCTGCACATGTGCAGAGCACATGCTTCAGGATGTTTATGGTACATTGTGTATTTTCAGAATGCTTGTCTGACAGTAGTAGATAGAGACAGAAATGTAAAGCTAAAGCACAATGATATTCAATCCATATTCAAACATGTATTGTGCTGTGCAACCAAACATTGTTAACCTGCTGAACTTTAGTTGAACCTCACTACGTAGGCTGAGTCTGTAGACGCTTTGCTTGTGCCAGCGCAAGTGGAAAGAGTTCAAGTGGACAAACTGGTTCAGGTAATTACAGAAGAAGGTGTGACTGAGGCCGGGGTCATGTGGAAGTAATCCAAATGGACACACAGAGACATTTCAAAAATCCACATCCATTTATTAAATTGCATTATGTAACTTTTTTTTTATCATAGAGCTAAAAACCTTTAAATCCACACATTTGTATCAGTATTTACTGAGCCTTCCCTCAGACACTGTTACAGTTACAAGTGTAACTTTGTTCTCACAGCTTTGAACCTTCAGCAGTAACAGAGAACGTCTGTCAGATAAGAGGACGTACAAACGCAGCTCTTTGGAGGTTCGTTGCACAAACAGTCTGGCTTTTTCTTTTTCCAGGCAGGAGGTCATGTGATGAGCCGATTCGTTTTTATTGACAGTTGTCATAAAGAGATTAGCGATGGCACACTGGAAATGTTCTGGGATTGAGAAACTCACAGCATCTACAGTCATTTCCATCACCCGTCGACCTGCCGGACGTACTGCGGAAAATCAGATCTGCATAAGAAAAACTAAAAAAATGTCAAAGATTTTCTCCAGCAACTTTTTTTAAACACCCATTTATCAGGGATTAGCTCATAACTCATGTGGCTGCACAGTAGTTACTACTGTTGGGTTCAAAGCTACCAGCTGTTAAATCACAAATTAACTTTGACTTTTGTGGAAAGCTGAATTCAATTTCACTTAAAACACTAAAGCTACAGACCACAAAACCAAAACAAAATACTGAAAGGGGTAAAAAGTAGAGTAAAGGTGAGTATAAAGTTACTTTAACATGATAAGACAAACCTGCTGCCTTACTGCCTTAAGATGTTCCTGATTTCTAAGCATGAACCAGGAAGTTTCTTAGAGTTTGTAGCTACGAGCAAGTGTTCTGTTGTAAACAGTAATGTGAGTCATTGTTACCTGAAGGTTAATGATTATAGCAGCTTTAAGTCAATGAAACGGGAAAGCCGCGCCTTTGCAACACAAGAAAGTAACCAAAAGATTGGCCTTGAATGTTCACATCCTCACATCCTCGTCGTCAGTCTCCTACAGTCACAAACATGCAAACTATGCCTTCATTAGCTCTCTGGCACACAGAGCAGTGAATCTTTGAACGTATGCGTCTTGTCTTTATACACAGAGCTGTAACTCAGCGTGAGTGAAACTCTTACACCTGCCTGAACCTTGCTTTAATACCCAATAAATTTCAGCTCCCTGTAAAACAGCAGACAGAAACTTCACAGCCAAGCAGGAAGTTGTGATCTGACATCTCTACCCACGCATTCCAGGTTCATTATGTTCAGCAGCATCGCTGCATGGGACCTGCACAGAGAAAGTGCGGCTAAAGTGGAATATTTGCATCGAATGAGTGGGCGGAAGAGGGAGTGAAAGAAAGAAGAGAGTGGGCTGAGGTTTAATGCTTAAACAAAGAAATGCTTTGGCGGCGTCTATTGTTGAGGAATCCTTCACTTAGCTTCAAGGGGAGGCCTCGACAGCAGCCTGAATGAGCGGGTTGAAAGAGGTAGGCTAGCATTTGAACTGTGAGCCGGAGGTCGAGCGTCCCTATGAAGTCCTTGTACACACAGTGAAAGGCACACGGATGACTCGAGTGCACTCGCTCATGCTTGAGCGATCCCATTTGGACAGGCTAACGTACAGAAAAGGCAGACGCACGCATATTTCCAGGCTCTGCACGCGCCGTTTCACTCGCACGCACACCAGGACGTGCGTGACTATGTAAACTTCTCTCTGATTGTTTAGCCTGACGGTCACCAAGATATACTGAGAACGTCTAGGATTCTGCCATTTGCTTTAATATTATTGCTAAGACGCATCAGCATTCGGAGGTCTGCGGGGTTTTGGTGACCCACTTGAATTTTAGCCATTTATGGAAGCGTGCGCGTTTAGAGCATAAGTGCTCAAAGCCTTAAAATCACAGTTGCCCAGAATAGCAAGGTAAAGCTCTCCAAGCTGTTTGTAGTACAAATGTCCTGTCATGGCATCCGTGACCCGAGTCGAGCCTCATCGTCTCAGCTGCTGAGCTGTGTGGGGGATGTGATGGGAAGAAATCCCAGTCTTTATAACTTTCTGTAGGTTTATGTAAACAAAGGACGGCTTCCTCATATGTGATCGCGCTGAAACTATGGTAATTAGGTTACAACGGCTGTGCCTGGAGAGCATCCCTGTTCCCACATGGCATTAGCATATTTAAGGAGATGTTTTTTATACTGACCTAATTAACAGGAAGCAGAAAATCACGTACAGACGAAGTGAATTTGAGCGCGTTCCAAGTTTTGGTTCAATAGGAGACAAACCAGCCTGATCCACCGGCTGCATAGTGCAGCGTTAAGCATGTTCTAACTGTGCAGTCCTATTAAATTTACAATGAAGTTTACGCCCCTCCCTTCTGAGTAATTTTGTGGGTAGATGTGTCATATAGATCAGTGGTTGTTAGGGAAATATTACACTGACAGAGACGAGCCTGAGCGGATCAAACATGTGCCAAAAAGACAAATAGAGGACATGTCAGACAAATCAAATAATTATGTTCTTCAATTCTGTTGCAACAAAGCAGTTAAAGTAATAGCCATGCTTAGTGCAAATTAGCAGATGTTACCATAGTAACAAAACTAGAAAGCTCATTGGACAGCTTCTTAGCTGCTGCTTACATGAGATGATATTTAACACAGTCTTCAATTTAAACTGTCAACGGTTGCCCCAAAGTGCTTCATATTGGTAAACGGCCTAAAACTCTACTTGAGCATTCAAACAACATGTTACGTTCACGTAACCACCGAGATTGATGCACATTCACAACACTTCAGAGCAATTTGGGGTTCAGTATCTGACAACAGTCAGTGTTGTCTTGTGTTGTGGGTGTCAGCCACCAGGTTTAAGTAAAGATAACCAACACATCAGCCCGGTTCTTAGTCTGTGTACAGATCATTGTCCATTCACACTATGGATGCTTATCAGCTTTGATAAAGTGATACAAAGCAATAATATCTGAGTACAGTTGGTGATTTTGAGATTGGGTTTCAGCCACGCAGACCGTTTGCCCGCATACAGACAAACTCACTCAAATGTTACAGGTCGACAATTCTTGGACTACGACAGAAATACGGCTGCCACAAACGATTATTTTGATAGTCGACTAGTCACTGATTATTTTTGCGATTAGTCGACTAATCAGATCATCATCCATTGGACATAAAACATACAGCTTATTGCACCAGCAGCATCTGCTCTTATATAACTATCATTAGCTTACAGCTTTAAGTGTTTCAGGTATGTGCTAACTAAAAATAAAGACAAGATGATAGTTTATAAAATTTTAATGAAATTTGCAGATTGTTTCGGTGAAGAACTCCTTGCTATCTAAAATATAACAGGACACCGGAGTAAATTCTGGAGCATCTCACACTTCTGATAATCAGCTGTCTGCTTGATGTTTATTCAGCTGTGTAAAAACTATAACTTTAATCTCAGCCAAACCGATTTACTCAGGAACAAATAAAATACTAAAAAAAGCCAAACAATAACATTTTTAAGTTGTCTAAGTGACTTATATATCATGTTTAACCTGAGTAGCGAAAGACGGCGGTGGGTTTGAAAACGGTTTGCCGGGAGTCCGGTGTTCTCACGGCTCTAGTTAGCCTAGCCCCCGGCTAGCTATCGAGCTAGTGGGTAACAGACGTCTCCGAAAACGTCGGAGCGCTTTTGAAAATATGTGGTGTCTTGATAAACTGAGCAGATATTTGAGGTTTACACAGCTACATTCTCGCCTGAAAATATGTTAAACGTTTATTTTGTGACCCAGAAAGAATAATAAGAGTAATATTAAAACTAACTAGCTGCCGCCATTGTTGGAAACTGAGCTGGGCTGCGCTATGAATTCTGGGACACAGCTGCTTCTTCTTCTTCGGGGTTTAACGGCAGCTGGCATCCTTGTACATGCAGTGCTGCCATCTTCTGTTTCAGTCCGTTATTACACTCTTAAATCCTACTACTTATTCCTGCGTCTTTTGTGATCTTACAAAGCTTCAAATGACGCGTCGACTATTAAATCAGTCGTCGACAATTTTAACAGTCGACTAATCGTGAGTAATCGACCAATCGTGGCAGCCCTAGACAGAAACCGGAAAGCTTCCTGCACCCATGCCCCCCGATTCTGCACATTCATATGCAAACATCTCTTTAACAACACTGTTTACTTTTTACCCTGAGAGCAACATCAGTTTCTGCTTGGAATTTCATCGCAAGTCATCCAAAAGTTGTTGAGACATTTCACTCAAAACCACAAATTTGAACTCCACGGTGGTCCTAAAAGAAAAAAAAGCTACCACGAATGCTGAGATCATTCAGCCTGTATCAGCGGGCAGGCGTTACCATCCACACAGCCAAACTTAAGCACTTGAGTGCACTGATAGAAATTCAACCCCCTCATTGTTTAGCCTCACCGTGCATTAAGATCGGCTGAGTGAGCACTTTATGAGGTGTTTATAATTTATAAACGAAGAGCACAAAGTGTTGGATCACATGTGGGTGAACAACAGTTGTGAACATGATATTTTGGGCTAATGCTTAGTTGAATCTAAGGATTAGTTCCCTGTAGATTTATGCAGATGTGGTCAGTTAGGTTTTGCATGCATTGATGTTAAATAAAGAACCACCGAACGCTGCCTTTAAACTTCTGCTTGCTCAGACGCAATTAAGAGAAGCTAAGTTGTGGACAGCGGCTCCCACATTGCTGAACAATCCGAATCTGCTCCTGTTTCCTTAATAATTCCTTAAACAACAGAAGAAGAGCGTTCTAAACAGAAAACTACAATGAGAAGGTTAGAAAGTGAAAACAGAGTCTTGTGGTTCTGTCGGTAACTTTTGGTCAAGAAGCTTTTGGAAATTTCACATTTGATTCATTTTTCAGTGGATCCTTAAACCTTCGGCCCGGAACAAAGAAGCCTTTGTCATTCAGTTATGAGGGACTGACAGCAAATCTCAGTGTTTACGACTGAGTTTCAGTTCAGCCACAGGAGGAAGTACCAAAAAACATCAGGGCTCTGCATTCAAGACTTTTGTTCTCAGTGTCGTGTTTGAGGACACCAAAATACAAAGTTTAGACTTTTGAGTACGGAGAGCGGCGACCGACTTATTCCAAAGCCATCTGCTGCACAGGGAGGTACAACAACGTTACACATTCATTTCATTTTGCTCCAGATTACTCCAGTGTCTGAATAAGTGTACAGTGCATTTGTCTCCCTTTGTGACCCGTGTATAAGGGAACCTCAGTGTGATAACTAACAGACGGTGACAGTAAGCATGTTCTGCTCCTTGCTACCCTCCAGTGGTGATCTAATGCCTCGTCCATCAAACTACCAATGAGCCAAAACAGGTCTGCAGTCCACCTGCATCCATCTCCTCCGCTCTTCCTCAGTCAATATCTGCAGCTCGCAGATTTTGGCAGGAGATGTGTCAGACAGCTCTGGGTCCTCCTGATCCCGCAATAAAACCTCAGCTGGATGTCTCCAGCTCAAACCAAAGCCTTTGCCGCTTTTGGAATCCTTCACACATCTGTCAAAACAGATCAATTGAGTTCAAACAGATGTCAGAGGGGCAAACTGCACCGTCATGGGCCAACGCATTCTTCTTCCTGATACGTCACTTTGTGTGTGCGTATGTCCATCACAGGCCAACCATGGTGACTCCTTCATAGCCTGCTGGTTGCAGCAAAAGGAAGCCTTTTAAGAAGCAAAGCCCCCCCTCTTCCCCTGCCAGTCTGTCTTTTTTCTTGTCTTGTCTCCCCTCCCTGCCTTTTTGTCACTCTTTCACTCTCTTTTGCCATGCCTGCTTGCTTGGTCTCACTCCACATAGTCTTTTATTCCACTTTTCTACTCCTGCAGAGACAGAATGTTTTATTCCTACTTGTCTCCGTCTGATTTTTTTCTTTTAGCTTCCTATCTCTTGCTTCCACTTGACCAACCAACTCGTTCTCCATCTCCATCTTGTGTCCTCCTGTCTGTGGTTACAGCTCAACTTGAATGCGCACGTGAACAGCTGCTTTTCGTCACAGACAGCATCAGCAGCACAGAAACCTGATAGAAACCTCTGTCGCAGGAGCTCCCAGAAGCTTGGCCTATCCTGCCGACACATACACACTAACTACAAACACATGCCGGCCTCGAGGCAGACCCACACCACATGTGAGTGCAGTGAACCTTTTTATTCACACACATGTACGAACACCTACATCATCAGTCATTCAGATCAGTTCTTTATTCATCCATTTACAGCCGTACAAGTCACTCGCATTGTCTGAGGGGTCGTCCACACACGGGCCCCTGAAGGAGGCGATCAATTACATGCTAATAACAACCTACGGGGTGGATACAGGATAATAAAAATTATATGCCCACTAACAATATCATTGGCCGGGTCTGAGCTGGGACGCCATCAGTGACTACTAAGCAGCCGTCTTAGGATCAAATGGTGCAAATCCAGCTGCAACCAGCAGCTCTGAAAAATGAAGCCAACATGAAAGGTTAAAAAAAACTAACGGAATTACAAAGCATGTTTACAGGATAGAACAGACGGGTAACAGAAAACGAAAACGTCGGCGCGCTTTTGAAAATATGTGGTGTCTTGATAAACTGAGCAGATATTTGAGGTTTACACAGCTACATTCTCGCCTGAAAATATGTTAAACGTTTATTTTGTGACCCAGAAAGAATAATAAGAGTAATATTAAAACTAACTAGCTGCCGCCATTGTTGGAAACTGAGCTGGGCTGCGCTATGAATTCTGGGACACAGCTTCTTCTTCTTCGGGGTTTAACGGCAGCTGGCATCCTTGTACATGCAGTGCTGCCATCTTCTGTTTCAGTCCGTTATTACACTCTTAAATCCTACTACTTATTCCTGCGTCTTTTGTGATCTTACAAAGCTTCAAACGACGCGTCGACTATTAAATCAGTCGTCAACGATTTTGATAGTCGACGTAATCGTGACTAGTCGACTAATCCTGGCAGCCCTAATGGAGAGTTTCCCTTTTATAAAAGTTTCACTGCCATTTGAAAGTTAATCCAAGCTAAAGAAGCTAGCTAGGGCTGCTTCAATTGACTGACGTGGACCCAACAGCCACCTACTATACAGCACCTTGTTCCAGGTGCCCTTTAACACAATCATCTTTGTGTTCTAGTAATAGAAATTCTAGTATTTGTAACTTAAGACAAACACTGAGAAACACGGTATTGCACTAGTACTGTTCAGAAATGCATCTCTCTAACCAAGCTTGCTAGCCGTAGCTGATAGCCTAGCATCCCACCCTCTCACATTAATATGGTGACTTCTGGCTAAAGATAACGTAGTAAGTTGCATCTTCTGAAACATGCTAGCTGCAATGCTGAGCCACAACCTTTACTCAGCTCATTAGTAGTTAGCCAGTGTTTGCAGACAAACATAAAAACTAGCAGCAACTGTGGCAACCTGCTGGCAACCAAAGCAACTCCTGGGAGATTTTTGTGCAGCACTTTCTTTGTAAACTCAGACAGCCAGAGCCAGCAACCTCCAGGAACCAGTTGCCAACCAGTCTGGGAATACACATCATTCCCTAGCAGCCCTGGTTGTATCACATCCTTTATGGCAGACAGCTCAGAGCAATGTGAGTCCTTTCACCTCTACTTAACAAGCTCCAAGGCAGAATGATAAACCCTCCTCTGACACTTGAAGCGCTGTTAGAGATTCAGGGCCTCCTGAAACATTTTCACTTGGGGATCTGGAACAGTAAATGTCTGTAATTCCTATAAGCCCTGTCCAGCTCCGGGCCCCTGAATCATCACACTCCACCCACCCACTCACTCACTTACTCACTTTATTCCCGACTCTCTGCTGCGTCAGAGACTTTATCACCAATAACACATTTCATATGAAAATGAGAATTCAGACCACGTGTGAGCTGCTTATAAACATTCATCTGATGCTTGAATGGTTTAAACAGATACAAGCAAACTTTAAACAGTTGTTGACTAATAGATTGTTGCATCCATGAGTTCATCCATGAACGGACCAGTGGGAAAGTTCACAGGTCTTTCTTTGGAGAAAAAAATAACAAAGCAAACTTTTTTAAACAAAGAGTTTAATTTGAAACTATTTTTAGGTGAACAAACGTTTTAAACTGAATGCGTCACAGGTTGGAGATCTTACCTGTGCCTGCTCGCCGCTCTCTGACCCGCTGGGACTGTCGACTCCGCGTATCCCAGACCCGAGCACACACGGGCTAGTACGAAGGTAAGCAGGTAAAATAAATGCTCCATCATTAAGTCCAATGTAAGTCAAAGACAAATGAAAGTCATGTAGGTCCAAAGTCTCTCCAAGAAAAGCCCGCTGGATCAGTGACGCACAGTCGGTAAATGCCGACGCAGAGCCATGACTTCACAGGATGACCCGCAGAGTCCCGTCAAGTGCATTTCAGACGCTAAACTGCGAGCGTGCTGGAGGCAGACTGAGAGTGAAGGAACGAGAAGCAAGTTTGCTGAGCTCAGCGAGCCCCATGCCAGCTCCCTCCTCCCTGCGTGCCCCCTACCCTCCCCCGTTTGTCTGTTTCGCTTTGATACTCCGTTTACTGGAAGTGCACTTCGCTTTCTACTCTGCTTCCCAAGTGTACTCATGTCGACGTGCGTTTTCACAGTGTGTTGTTGTGTTTTTAGTAAGTAGTAAAGTTGATTTATTAAACGCTTTTCATAGACAGACAGTCACACAGAGTAAAGTTATTTTTTTAACTTAATAAACGTTATAACCAGAATACGATAGACTCCTCTGCTCTCAGGCCCTGCGCCAACACAGTGCAAATATAACTGTAGATAGACTGTATAGAAAAGATGGCCATAACTTATCTAGATGGAGTTAGAACAACAATCTGTCCTCTGAACTGTTAAAACCACCGGTACCAAAAATATACTTTGAAATGTGTCAGTTTGGACACATTTCAAAGTATATTTATTTTAATATGTGCTCACGTTAAAATAAATCACACTGAGCTAAAGTCGAGGCTCTGAGGCATGAAACGTGCTTATTTATTTCTGATATTGTCCCAGTTACTTATTTTACTTTGTTTTACACGCTGTAACTGTAAAACTTTTAGTCTCATCTTTTAAGCCTGGAATAGAAAATCGATTAACTCAAAGTAAGGATTTTACATCGTAGGCTGAAGACATCGAGCAGCTCCAGTCAAACGCACACAGACGCACACAAACGCACACAGACGCACACAAACGCACACAGACGCACACAAACGCACACAGACGCACACAGACGCACACAAACGCACACAGACAGCAAGTAGAAGCCTTGTAGATATTCTTGTGCTCTCTGAGCCGAGAGAGCTTTTATTCATGCCATGATTTACGCTGCTCTTCATTTCCTGCTTCAGTTCTCTTCCTGCTATTACACGTATCCCAACTGGGCCAACAGTTAAATATAGACGGCTGCGATCTCAGCAGCTCTCCTGTGAGTGACACAGGGTCCAAAGTCGGTTTAAAAACAGGCGTTTTTATTTGTACCGTGCATTCAAATGTATTTGGAAACATTTGCTGAACTCTAATCGTCAACACTCTGTGATTCAGACGAAAGAAGGGGGGAAAGGACACACTGGCTGTCATAGTCCGTGGGAGTACTGGGAGGGGTTTTCCTTCTGTGGCTGCTGAGCCATCTCTTTGGGGGCGGAGACTTCACCTGAGCCTCTTCTGCGAGCAATCAGCGGGAGACCTACTTAAGCTGACTCGACTGCTTCTCCTCGCCACTTTGTTCTACTCTTCTCGGTGGTAAATGACGTTTCCCTTCGTCGTTTTCCTCGTGTGATTTATCTCTTGGAGTAATTTCTGTCTTCCCTGTTCCAACCCTGGCTTCACCTTACTTGGACAGTCTCCCTCCCTGCCTGCTCACCCGCCTGCCCTCCGACCTCCACGCTTCAGCGTGAGACCCTCCAGACGCTTTCCACGGACCTCTCTCCCCTCAGTGATACTAAGACTGGCACAGTAAGGCAAACAGTTCTCCAGTTTCTAGTTATCAAGCTCCAGTTTTCTCTTCAGACTACAGCTACCTCTCCCTCCGTTTTTGGCTCCACTTTCCTGGGCGAACCTTTCGGTTCATGACACTGGGTTTGTTTGTGGTTGTTCGTGTTCAGAGAGCCTCGAACAGTTTCTGTGTCCTGATGAGCAACTTTTGTGAGGCTGGTTGTAGGCAGTGTTGGGAAGGTTACTTTTAAAATGTATTCCATTACAGATTACAGATTACATGCCCCGAAATGTATTCTGTAACGTATTCCGTTACATTACTCAATGAGAGTAACGTATTCTGAATACTTTGGATTACTTAATATATTATCATGCTGTTTACAACTACATGAATGTACTATTGCTGTGATTTATTACTGTTACTGAAGGTCCGCGGCTCCGAACCGTAGTAAAGGGACCTCTGGCTAAGACGTCGGCTTCGTGTTGGGCTCGTAGCTGAAAACTAGCTTTACTTTGTTGTCTGGGTCAACTTTGCTAGCGAGAGACAGATGCTGTGTCCCAATTCAGGGTCTGCACGCTTGAAGTACGCATTTCAAGTGTGATTACGTCACCGCCACGCGACTACAGCTGTCCCAATTCGAAGTGTACTTCAAATGCATACTTCAAATGCATACTCCAAATGCGCCGTCGATTTCCCCAAATATCAAGCGTGGTCTGGTGCACGCTTTGTGGTCCCATATATCCCACAATTCATAGCGCGGCGGTGGGTGTGGATAATTTCGCCGCAAAATACGGCAGAAGGGAGCGGCCGAAGAGTGAACTGTCAAAAGTAAGTACTGAATATGACGTCACTTATTCATGTGCGAATGTTTAATAACGAAGAACATTAAAACATTGCTGGCAAAGTTGTGTGACATTAGTGATGTTTGTACTTTCAGCGTTAACTTAGTTGTAAAGCCATCCATCCATCCATCCATCTTCATCCGCTTTATCCGGGGCCGGGTCGCGGGGGCAGCAGCCTAAGCAAAGAGGCCCAGACCTCCCTCTCCCCAGCCACCTCCTCCAGCTCATCCGGGGGAACACCAAGGCGTTCCCAGGCCAGCCGAGAGATATAATCTCTCCAGCGTGTCCTGGGTCTGCCCCGGGGCCTCCTCCCGGTGGGACATGCCTGGAACACCTCACCCAGGAGGCGCCCAGGGGGCATCCTTACCAGATGCCCAAACCACCTCAGCTGGCTCCTTTCGATGTGGAGAAGCAGCGGCTCTACTCTGAGCCCCTCCCGGATGGCCGAACTTCTCACCCTATCTCTAAGGGAGAGGCAGCCACCCTTCGGAGGAAGCTCATTTCCGCTGCTTGTATCCGCGATCTCGTCCTTTCGGTCACTACCCACAGCTCGTGGCCATAGGTGAGGGTAGGGACGTAGATCGACCGGTAAATTGAGAGCTTCGCTTTTACACTCAGCTCCCTCTTCACCACGACGGACCGGTGCAGCGTCTGCATTACTGCAGCTGCAGCCCCAATCCGTCTGTCGATCTCCGGCTCCCTTCTCCCATCACTCGCGAACAAGACCCCGAGATACTTGAACTCCTCCACTTGGGGCAGGACCTCATCCCCGACCCGGAGTGGGCACTCCACCCTTTTCCGGCTGAGAACCATGGCCTCAGATTTGGAGGTGCTGATCCTCATTCCCGCTGCTTCACACTCGGCTGCGAACCGCTCCAGTGCGAGCTGGAGGCCCTCACCCGATGAAGCCAACAGAACCACATCATCCGCAAAAATCAGAGATGAGATCCTGAGGCCACCAAAGCGAAAGCCCTCCGCCACTTGGCTGCGCCTAGAAATCCTGTCCATAAAAATTATGAACAGAACCGGTGACAAAGGGCAGCCCTGGCGGAGCCCATCACCCACCGGGAACGAGTCCGACTTATTGCCGGCAATGCGAACCAAGCTCTTGCAACGGTTGTATAGGGATCGAATGGCCCGTAGCAATGGGCCAGACACCCCATACTCCCGCAACACCTCCCACAGGACACCCCGAGGGACACGGTCGAATGCCTTCTCCAAGTCCACAAAACACATGTAGACTGGTTGGGCAAACTCCCATGCACCCTCAAGTATCCTCGAGAGGATGAAGAGCTGGTCCAGTGTTCCGCGACCAGGACGAAAACCGCATTGTTCCTCCTGCATCAGAGGTTCAACTAGCGGACGAACTCTCCTCCTCCAAAGCCATATATATATATATATATATATATATAATATAAATACATATTATATTTACATGAGATGATTTTAGTCTCATGAACAACATTAGCTAATTGTTATTTACTAACTACTCTTGAAATGACTGCTCAATACAGAAATGAAGCCCAACAATCATGTTTTACAGTCCTGTGGTCTCAGCCTCATATACTCAACTAATCAAAGTGATGTCATGACAAAAATGAATGACCAACAAAACATTTTTTTTTCTCCTTCATTTGTGTCAAACAAAGCTGTATGTAACGTTTCTCGCGGTTAGTATCATGGTTGCTAGGCAACCTGAACAGCACGACGAAGGCTAGACCGTCCCATTTCACAAGCCTCTCACTTCCGCACTTCTCGTACTTATAGTACGCACCATACGTAGTACCCGTAGTGAGCGTACTTCAAGCGTGCGGTCTCTTAATTGGGACATAGCCAGAGAGAGGCGTTGAAAGGCTGCTCCAACAGAACTTATTGTTTCAGAGGAAAACACGAACACGGTGTACAGTCGAGTCTTAATAGCTTACTTACAGCTGGGCTCGTCAGGCTCTCTTCTTGGCTGCAGTGGTTATTATTATATTTACATGCTTCCAGCTCCCGTTTCTGCTCGATGACAGCTCGTACTTTTCCTTTTTCTCCCTCCCTCGCTCACAGACACATAACGGGTATGGCAGTCCATTCTCCCTGCAGCACGGACTACACTGCCCATGATGCTACATTCTTTAGAGCTATACCTGTAGCATTCTGCCTATTAGCTTAGCACAACAACAACAAAAAGGCCTCTCTCACCCAGGAAACACGCAGAGAGAGAGCGTCACCCTGTAACCATGGCAACCGTAACGCTGCCTGGAACTACAGAACGTAGCTGTCAAACAAAACCCAAACAGTCCTGACCCGCCACAATATGAAACAGGGAAGTACCGCCGTGTAATCCATTTATTTCAACAAAGTAACTGTATTCTAAATACCACCTTTTTAAACGGTAACTGTAACGGAATACAGTTACTCATATTTTGTATTTTAAATACGTAACGGCGGTACATGTATTCCGTTACTCCCCAACACTGGTTGTAGGAGGCTGTTTTCTTTCCCTGGAGTTCTCTTGGTGTATTTCTTTCACTCACTGAAAGCTGTGCATCTCCTCCACTGCTGCCACAGAAGAATGCCCAGCTCAGCAGCCCTCCCATCAACCCACAAATGAGATCAGCTCTCCCAGCTGCGCTGCTGCAGACTCCCCACTGCGAGCAGAGCCAGGCATGCTGAGGAGCATAAGACCACAACAGCAACATGCAGCTGTACCTGCAGCTGTATGCATGATGATCAACGGACAGTTTAGGTAGGTGTGGTACAAGCTGATGCATGACTGCAACTCTACCAAGCAACTCAGCATCCTCATAAGTCAGAGTGACAGTTAGCAAAGCATCTGCTGGGCTTGTAAAATTGGCCAGTTCTAGCTTTGACCTACGCAGATCCACACCAAACTAAATTCCTGCCAAAGAAACGCTGGAACATATTAATCAGATTGGAAGTAGAGGCCTGTGTTTAGTAACGGTAGAGCCACTGTACTTTATTCAACAGGCTCACGGCTCATTAACTGCTGCAGGCTGTAACGTTGCTACTGTAGCTTTCAAATGACCTGCTGCTGGTCTGAGATGCAGGCCAGCCTGCAACGAGGTGATAACAGTGAGAATGAATGAGCGGCCTGATGGCCAGATATAAGAAGAATCTGAACTCGGACTAAATGACGGGGAGCGCTGTGAAAAAGACGTTCATCATGTTGGAACCTGCAAAACACATCCCTCCCTTTGTTTACAATAAATCTGAAAGAAAGGGGTTTTTCTGGACAGGCAGACACGGGCGCGGTAACGCCTGTTATTTTCAGACAAAACCCAAACTTTCCAACCAAGATTAATTGGTAGCAATTTCCGAATTGCAAGTACGAAGATGATGAAATTAGTACCAGTTGGAACTTAAAGGTGCAACAAGTCCACGTGTCACCTGCAGACAGGTGTTGCCAGCTTATCTACTGCACATTTTAACAGACTTAAGCTCACTGTGGAGTGTTTGCTGTGCATAACATACACTAACAGTCAAAAGTCAAACTCTTGCCTGCTGCAATATCTCAGGAAGCTTTTATCCTACAGATTAAATAAAACACAGCATGCTAACATGCTAACAGTGGACTCAGAGAAAACTAAACGAGACAGTAACACAGAAACTTCTTACTGCATTTATTTTCATCGCCATAATTAATGTGCTGGTTATTTTATCTTATACATCTAAGAATATACAGAATATATGCTCTTTTAGTGCTCTAAGCTAAATGCTAACATGCTAACAAAGGAGAAATCTCTGGGGCTGAAATGTTAAGTCGGCTCAGAAGTGCCAAAAACTGCGGTTTCTCTAACGGCTACTAGACGATGACTCCAAAACAAGCCGGTCTCCATCACCCGTATGTGTGCTGACGTAGAAAGACCCCAACAGCACACACATGGTGAAGAGGTCCAGTTCTAACAGAGGTTAGGCCACAGAGGCTGCAGCTGGCTGAGAGTTAGCTATCAAATAATAACATTTTGCTAAGTAGACTGACCAAAAAGCTTTGATTTACTCCAGGTGAAGGTGTGTGCGTGTGTGTGTGTGTGTGGGGGGGCTTTCTTGGTTCAAAGCTTTAAACTTTTAGAGAAAAAGATTTTCAGAAACATCAAATAAGAAAAACTGGACATGAAGTAACAGGTCACGGTTGAGTATTGTAGGAATCAAAGCCTTTTATTACCACAGCTTTTGCTCCTGGTAGCCTTTAAAAAACAAACCAGGTTTAAGCCGTGGCTCAGGGGGTCGGGATGTAAGGTCGCCGGTTCGATCCCCTTGGGCAAGACACTTCACCCACCGCCTACTGGCGTTGGCCAGAGGGGCCGATGGCGCGATATGGCAGCCTCGCGTCTGTCAGTAGCCCAGGACAGCTGTGGCTGTAGCTGCCTCCAGTGTGTGAACTGTAAAGCGCTTTATGAATGTGATCCATTATTGAGCCACTTGGATTAATTTGTCTTAATTTACCTGAAAGCTTCATTTCTATCTTCAAAATGTGCACTAGCTGACCTTACATTACTCAGTGAGAGTAACTATTCTGAATACTTTGGATTACTTAATATATTATCATCTTTTTACAACTACATGAATGTGATTTATTACTGTTACTGAAGGTTACTCTCCACACCAACACCAGCTAGATGCTAAAATCAAATGAGTAACAGTAGGTGGACATTTGGTAAGGCTGCACTTTTTGCAGCGATCTCGTGTAGAAAACTATTCGTATATAAAACAGGTCCGCGGCTCCGAACCGTAGTAAAGGGACCTCTGGCTAATACGGTGGGTTCTGTGTCGGCTCGTAGCTGAAAACTAGCTTTACTTTGTTGTCTGGGTCACTTTGCTAGCAGAGACAGAGAGAGGCGTTGAAAGGCTGCTCCAACAGAACTTATTGTTTCAGAGGAAAACACGAACACGGTGTACAGTCGAGTCTTAATAGCTTACTTACAGCTGGGCTCGTCAGGCTCTCTTCTTGGCTGCAGTGGTTATTATTATATTTACATGCTTCCAGCTCCCGTTTCTGCTCGATGACAGCTCGTACTTTTCCTTTTTCTCCCTCCCTCGCTCACAGACACATAACGGGTATGGCAGTCCATTCTCCCTGCAGCACGGACTACACTGCCCATGATGCTACATTCTTTAGAGCTATACCTGTAGCATTCTGCCTATTAGCTTAGCACAACAACAACAAAAAGGCCTCTCTCACCCAGGAAACACGCAGAGAGAGAGCGTCACCCTGTAACCATGGCAACCGTAACGCTGCCTGGAACAACAGAACGTAGCTGTCAAACAAAACCCAAACAGTCCTGACCCGCCACAATATGAAACAGGGAAGTACCGCCGTGTAATCCATTTATTTCAACAAAGTAACTGTATTCTAAATACCACCTTTTTAAACGGTAACTGTAACGGAATACAGTTACTCATATTTTGTATTTTAAATACGTAACGGCGGTACATGTATTCCGTTACTCCCCAACACTGGTTGTAGGAGGCTGTTTTCTTTCCCTGGAGTTCTCTTGGTGTATTTCTTTCACTCACTGAAAGCTGTGCATCTCCTCCACTGCTGCCACAGAAGAATGCCCAGCTCAGCAGCCCTCCCATCAACCCACAAATGAGATCAGCTCTCCCAGCTGCGCTGCTGCAGACTCCCCACTGCGAGCAGAGCCAGGCATGCTGAGGAGCATAAGACCACAACAGCAACATGCAGCTGTACCTGCAGCTGTATGCATGATGATCAACGGACAGTTTAGGTAGGTGTGGTACAAGCTGATGCATGACTGCAACTCTACCAAGCAACTCAGCATCCTCATAAGTCAGAGTGACAGTTAGCAAAGCATCTGCTGGGCTTGTAAAATTGGCCAGTTCTAGCTTTGACCTACGCAGATCCACACCAAACTAAATTCCTGCCAAAGAAACGCTGGAACATATTAATCAGATTGGAAGTAGAGGCCTGTGTTTAGTAACGGTAGAGCCACTGTACTTTATTCAACAGGCTCACGGCTCATTAACTGCTGCAGGCTGTAACGTTGCTACTGTAGCTTTCAAATGACCTGCTGCTGGTCTGAGATGCAGGCCAGCCTGCAACGAGGTGATAACAGTGAGAATGAATGAGCGGCCTGATGGCCAGATATAAGAAGAATCTGAACTCGGACTAAATGACGGGGAGCGCTGTGAAAAAGACGTTCATCATGTTGGAACCTGCAAAACACATCCCTCCCTTTGTTTACAATAAATCTGAAAGAAAGGGGTTTTTCTGGACAGGCAGACACGGGCGCGGTAACGCCTGTTATTTTCAGACAAAACCCAAACTTTCCAACCAAGATTAATTGGTAGCAATTTCCGAATTGCAAGTACGAAGATGATGAAATTAGTACCAGTTGGAACTTAAAGGTGCAACAAGTCCACGTGTCACCTGCAGACAGGTGTTGCCAGCTTATCTACTGCACATTTTAACAGACTTAAGCTCACTGTGGAGTGTTTGCTGTGCATAACATACACTAACAGTCAAAAGTCAAACTCTTGCCTGCTGCAATATCTCAGGAAGCTTTTATCCTACAGATTAAATAAAACACAGCATGCTAACATGCTAACATGCTAACAGTGGACTCAGAGAAAACTAAACGAGACAGTAACACAGAAACTTCTTACTGCATTTATTTTCATCGCCATAATTAATGTGCTGGTTATTTTATCTTATACATCTAAGAATATACAGAATATATGCTCTTTTAGTGCTCTAAGCTAAATGCTAACATGCTAACAAAGGAGAAATCTCTGGGGCTGAAATGTTAAGTCGGCTCAGAAGTGCCAAAAACTGCGGTTTCTCTAACGGCTACTAGACGATGACTCCAAAACAAGCCGGTCTCCATCACCCGTATGTGTGCTGACGTAGAAAGACCCCAACAGCACACACATGGTGAAGAGGTCCAGTTCTAACAGAGGTTAGGCCACAGAGGCTGCAGCTGGCTGAGAGTTAGCTATCAAATAATAACATTTTGCTAAGTAGACTGACCAAAAAGCTTTGATTTACTCCAGGTGAAGGTGTGCGTGTGTGTGTGTGTGTGGGGGGGCTTTCTTGGTTCAAAGCTTTAAACTTTTAGAGAAAAAGATTTTCAGAAACATCAAATAAGAAAAACTGGACATGAAGTAACAGGTCACGGTTGAGTATTGTAGGAATCAAAGCCTTTTATTACCACAGCTTTTGCTCCTGGTAGCCTTTAAAAAACAAACCAGGTTTAAGCCGTGGCTCAGGGGGTCGGGATGTAAGGTCGCCGGTTCGATCCCCTTGGGCAAGACACTTCACCCACCGCCTACTGGCGTTGGCCAGAGGGGCCGATGGCGCGATATGGCAGCCTCGCGTCTGTCAGTAGCCCAGGACAGCTGTGGCTGTAGCTGCCTCCAGTGTGTGAACTGTAAAGCGCTTTATGAATGTGATCCATTATTGAGCCACTTGGATTAATTTGTCTTAATTTACCTGAAAGCTTCATTTCTATCTTCAAAATGTGCACTAGCTGACCTTACATTACTCAGTGAGAGTAACTATTCTGAATACTTTGGATTACTTAATATATTATCATCTTTTTACAACTACATGAATGTGATTTATTACTGTTACTGAAGGTTACTCTCCACACCAACACCAGCTAGATGCTAAAATCAAATGAGTAACAGTAGGTGGACATTAGGTAAGGCTGCACTTTTTGCAGCGATCTCGTGTAGAAAACTATTCGTATATAAAACAGGTCCGCGGCTCCGAACCGTAGTAAAGGGACCTCTGGCTAATACGGTGGGTTCTGTGTCGGCTCGTAGCTGAAAACTAGCTTTACTTTGTTGTCTGGGTCACTTTGCTAGCAGAGACAGAGAGAGGCGTTGAAAGGCTGCTCCAACAGAACTTATTGTTTCAGAGGAAAACACGAACACGGTGTACAGTCGAGTCTTAATAGCTTACTTACAGCTGGGCTCGTCAGGCTCTCTTCTTGGCTGCAGTGGTTATTATTATATTTACATGCTTCCAGCTCCCGTTTCTGCTCGATGACAGCTCGTACTTTTCCTTTTTCTCCCTCCCTCGCTCACAGACACATAACGGGTATGGCAGTCCATTCTCCCTGCAGCACGGACTACACTGCCCATGATGCTACATTCTTTAGAGCTATACCTGTAGCATTCTGCCTATTAGCTTAGCACAACAACAACAAAAAGGCCTCTCTCACCCAGGAAACACGCAGAGAGAGAGCGTCACCCTGTAACCATGGCAACCGTAACGCTGCCTGGAACAACAGAACGTAGCTGTCAAACAAAACCCAAACAGTCCTGACCCGCCACAATATGAAACAGGGAAGTACCGCCGTGTAATCCATTTATTTCAACAAAGTAACTGTATTCTAAATACCACCTTTTTAAACGGTAACTGTAACGGAATACAGTTACTCATATTTTGTATTTTAAATACGTAACGGCGGTACATGTATTCCGTTACTCCCCAACACTGGTTGTAGGAGGCTGTTTTCTTTCCCTGGAGTTCTCTTGGTGTATTTCTTTCACTCACTGAAAGCTGTGCATCTCCTCCACTGCTGCCACAGAAGAATGCCCAGCTCAGCAGCCCTCCCATCAACCCACAAATGAGATCAGCTCTCCCAGCTGCGCTGCTGCAGACTCCCCACTGCGAGCAGAGCCAGGCATGCTGAGGAGCATAAGACCACAACAGCAACATGCAGCTGTACCTGCAGCTGTATGCATGATGATCAACGGACAGTTTAGGTAGGTGTGGTACAAGCTGATGCATGACTGCAACTCTACCAAGCAACTCAGCATCCTCATAAGTCAGAGTGACAGTTAGCAAAGCATCTGCTGGGCTTGTAAAATTGGCCAGTTCTAGCTTTGACCTACGCAGATCCACACCAAACTAAATTCCTGCCAAAGAAACGCTGGAACATATTAATCAGATTGGAAGTAGAGGCCTGTGTTTAGTAACGGTAGAGCCACTGTACTTTATTCAACAGGCTCACGGCTCATTAACTGCTGCAGGCTGTAACGTTGCTACTGTAGCTTTCAAATGACCTGCTGCTGGTCTGAGATGCAGGCCAGCCTGCAACGAGGTGATAACAGTGAGAATGAATGAGCGGCCTGATGGCCAGATATAAGAAGAATCTGAACTCGGACTAAATGACGGGGAGCGCTGTGAAAAAGACGTTCATCATGTTGGAACCTGCAAAACACATCCCTCCCTTTGTTTACAATAAATCTGAAAGAAAGGGGTTTTTCTGGACAGGCAGACACGGGCGCGGTAACGCCTGTTATTTTCAGACAAAACCCAAACTTTCCCAAGATTAATTGGTAGCAATTTCCGAATTGCAAGTACGAAGATGATGAAATTAGTACCAGTTGGAACTTAAAGGTGCAACAAGTCCACGTATCACCTGCAGACAGGTGTTGCCAGCTTATCTACTGCACATTTTAACAGACTTAAGCTCACTGTGGAGTGTTTGCTGTGCATAACATACACTAACAGTCAAAAGTCAAACTCTTGCCTGCTGCAATATCTCAGGAAGCTTTTATCCTACAGATTAAATAAAACACAGCATGCTAACATGCTAACATGCTAACAGTGGACTCAGAGAAAACTAAACGAGACAGTAACACAGAAACTTCTTACTGCATTTATTTTCATCGCCATAATTAATGTGCTGGTTATTTTATCTTATACATCTAAGAATATACAGAATATATGCTCTTTTAGTGCTCTAAGCTAAATGCTAACATGCTAACAAAGGAGAAATCTCTGGGGCTGAAATGTTAAGTCGGCTCAGAAGTGCCAAAAACTGCGGTTTCTCTAACGGCTACTAGACGATGACTCCAAAACAAGCCGGTCTCCATCACCCGTATGTGTGCTGACGTAGAAAGACCCCAACAGCACACACATGGTGAAGAGGTCCAGTTCTAACAGAGGTTAGGCCACAGAGGCTGCAGCTGGCTGAGAGTTAGCTATTAAATAATAACATTTTGCTAAGTAGACTGACCAAAAAGCTTTGATTTACTCCAGGTGAAGGTGTGTGTGTGTGTGTGTGTGGGGGAGGGGGGGGGGGGGGGGCCTTTCTTGTTTCAAAGCTTTAAACTTTTAGAGAAAAAGATTTTCAGAAACATCAAATAAGAAAAACTGGACATGAAGTAACAGGTCACGGTTGAGTATTGTAGGAATCAAAGCCTTTTATTACCACAGCTTTTGCTCCTGGTAGCCTTTAAAAAACAAACCAGGTTTAAGCCGTGGCTCAGGGGGTCGGGATGTAAGGTCGCCGGTTCGATCCCCTTGGGCAAGACACTTCACCCACCGCCTACTGGCGTTGGCCAGAGGGGCCGATGGCGCGATATGGCAGCCTCGCGTCTGTCAGTAGCCCAGGACAGCTGTGGCTGTAGCTGCCTCCAGTGTGTGAACTGTAAAGCGCTTTATGAATGTGATCCATTATTGAGCCACTTGGATTAATTTGTCTTAATTTACCTGAAAGCTTCATTTCTATCTTCAAAATGTGCACTAGCTGACCTTACATTACTCAGTGAGAGTAACTATTCTGAATACTTTGGATTACTTAATATATTATCATCTTTTTACAACTACATGAATGTGATTTATTACTGTTACTGAAGGTTACTCTCCACACCAACACCAGCTAGATGCTAAAATCAAATGAGTAACAGTAGGTGGACATTAGGTAAGGCTGCACTTTCTGCAGCGATCTCGTGTAGAAAACTATTCGTATATAAAACAGGTCCGCGGCTCCGAACCGTAGTAAAGGGACCTCTGGCTAATACGGTGGGTTCTGTGTCGGCTCGTAGCTGAAAACTAGCTTTACTTTGTTGTCTGGGTCAACTTTGCTAGCAGAGACAGAGAGAGGCGTTGAAAGGCTGCTCCAACAGAACTTATTGTTTCAGAGGAAAACACGAACACGGTGTACAGTCGAGTCTTAATAGCTTACTTACAGCTGGGCTCGTCAGGCTCTCTTCTTGGCTGCAGTGGTTATTATTATATTTACATGCTTCCAGCTCCCGTTTCTGCTCGATGACAGCTCGTACTTTTCCTTTTTCTAAACATGTAACAGAAAACCCAAAAACCAAGTCCAATCAAGCCGAGCTGACTGAGGAACTGGTGGACGGGGCTGTAAGAACGTCGAGCGTCTCTACACGTCAATCCAGAGAGAACATTTCCATACATGTTATTGTGGAGCCGTACTGATAGAGATGCTACTTTTTTCCCTCCACGGGTCACGAAGCTTGACCTTTCTCTGACCCTAACACTGTTTCTATCTTTCATATAGACGCTCTCTGCCGTCTGTTGCTGACATGCTGAAAGTTGCTGATGAGCCTCTTCTTCTTTCCTTCCTCACATTTTGCTTCATTTCACAGGAATCTGTGGCGCTTTCATTGGTTTGTGTGGTTGCACTGCGAGGCTGCCTTTGAAAAATGCGACTGGACGACGCATCTTTTCCTTTCCTGTGGTTTTAGATTAATTGCGTCTTTCTTACAGAAGACGTTTGGGATGTTCTTGGACGGACTGGAGCTGTGCGGCGCTCGCTGCATGGGCCGTTGGACTCTTGACCAAAGCTCTTTGGGGAGATTAACATTCCTGTGGGGAGGGGGGACCACTGCATCACTGCCATTATAAATAGGCAAGATTAGGCCATACACAACAAAACAAACAACAAGCCTTACTTAGAAACACACAATATGTGTGGATGAAGGCATTGTTCCTATAAACAGCTCGCACACACGCTGGTGTGTGTTGAGAGAAAAGTGCCTTCGGTGCTTTTCTGTCGCTCCCATTGTGCCCGTTTCAGTTTTTATCAACTCCCGCCGCCTCCCTCGAGTCTTTATCTTTGTGTGTGGTTTGACCGGCGCATGTTTCTGATGCTTTGCAGCTGCCATGTTGACATTCTTGGTGGCTTGGCCTGCATTTCACATTTGTGCAGGTCAGAGGATTTTGTTTGCCTTCACTATTATGGGAGACCCCAGTTGTTATTTCGCACTTTGGAGGAACCTTTAAATGCCTCTTCTCGTGTGGTATGCTCTGCTGCAGCAAAGGAGCCGGGGGGGGGGGCGGCTCTGGACTGCATTTCTATGAAACTCTGGACTCGCTCACTGAGGTTGTTTCTTTGAAGGGTTTATACCCCCCCAGGCCGTTTGTACTCACAATACAAACTGGATTAATATGTCACACTGCTGTGTGTGTACAGCAAACATACAGTAGTACTGAGCAAACTCACACACAAAGTGTTCTTCATGTTGTCCAGACTTT
This sequence comes from Neolamprologus brichardi, assembly GCF_056152115.1. Taxonomy (NCBI): domain Eukaryota; kingdom Metazoa; phylum Chordata; class Actinopteri; order Cichliformes; family Cichlidae; genus Neolamprologus; species Neolamprologus brichardi. The sequence goes on along the minus strand of NC_142118.1, from coordinate 522,748 downwards.
ACACAAACAGCAGGAGCCTCTGTTTCCGAAACTTATCTGACCCTCCAACAAAAAGTCTCCAGTCTGTGAAGTTCACCTCGAGCAGAGACACATGAACACGAGCCTGTTTGGATCGAGCAGCAGCTCTTTCATCATTAGGAACGTCAAAATGTCAAACGCTCGATTCAGAGGAAATAACAGGCAACGGTGTGTTCACAGTCCAAATAAAGTTCATGTAAATATCCATTCCTGCTGGTTGTGGCCGTCCCTCACTCACTGCAACAAACGTTCAATAATGTTGAAGTTTCATGTCCTGTTAACGATGGCTCACATTCTCCCAGGATCTCAGGATCGTGATCAAAGAATGAAAGCGTTGTGAGGATGATGAATGTTTTGTTTCTTTAATCCTGCTGAGCCACAGTGCTCGAAGGTTTCTGCTAACACTGAGCAATAAAACAAAGCACAGAGCTCCCTGCCAGCCCTCTTATTCACAAAAATCAGGAGTTATTTGCTACTTTTCAAAGAACAGAAAAGACTCGAAACCCGTTCAAGGTATTTTAAAGATTCAATTCAATTCAATTTTATTGATATAGCGTCAAATCACAACAAAAGGCGCCTCAAGGCGCTTCATAGATACAGAGAAAAACCCAACAATCATATGACCCCCTATGAGCAGCACTTTGGCGACAGTGGGAAGGAAAAACTCCCTTTTAACAGGAAGAAACCTCCAACAGAACCAGGCTCAGGGAGGGGCGGGGCCATCTGCTGTGATTGGTTGGGGTGAGAGAAGGAAGACAGTAGACAGACAGAATGTATGAAAGGATTCTGCTTCAGTCAAACATTGTTTCCCCCCAAAAAAGTTCTGATTTTCAAAAGACGTACAATCAATCGCTGTCGTCCACCTGATGTTTCGCTATGATGGCTAACCGAGCATTTAATGGAACCCATCCATCCAACTCAGGGGGGCGGGGCTTATCCCAGCAGCCTTATGGAGAGAGGGAGGGTACACTGTGGGCGCCACTCCACTGACTCAGCAGCTAACCCCACTAAGTGCATGTCTTTGTACTATTGCCTGAAACTCAAGTACCCGGACACAGAGCGATCATGTCAGCTCTGCTCCATCAAAGCTTTTTCCTTATTTTCAGCCATGTTGGATGTTTATGGGGGAGATTGTTATAGAAAGCGCTGCTGAGGTTTCCGACTGCTCCAAATTAATGTTTCTTTTCTACACAAGTTGATTTACTCGTACGGTCAGCTGCTCCCAGAGTTTAATCTTTGATCATTTCTCGTGAGTTTGCTCGTTTCAGTTTAGCTGTTTGAAAATGTTTCATTTTAGTTTTTTGTGGTGTCAGCGTTAGTTTAATACGGAGCCCCGCAAGGGACATGGGAGGAAAACAAAATTAAGACGGACTTTTGCAAGATCTCGCAAAACAAACTCGGGATCTCGCAAAAGTTTTAGCCGCATTCTTCGGAGGCCGCCAGCTCGAAGCCGACCGCGAGCTCGAGGCACGATGTGCCGGGAGAGCGGTGTTCCTCCCGGCTGTAGTAGGTCTCAACCTCCCGTTAGCTTCGAGATGGCGGGTGTCAGATCTCCGAAAACGTCGCAGCACTTTTGCAAATATGTGATGTCTTGTAAACCGAGCAGGTATTTGAAGTTCACACAACTACATTCACGCCTCAAAATATCCAGAAAGAGTAACATTACAACTAAGTAGCTGCCGCCATTGTTGGAATCTTGCAAAACTTTTGCGATCAAAAGTTCATTGTAATTCTTTTTCTCCCATGTCCCTTGCGGGGCTCCGTAGTTTTAGTCTTTTTCATCATTAACATTTAATTGGTTTGAGTTGAGGAGACACAAACCTTACGAGGCCAAAGTTAGTGCCCTCGTTGTCCCAGTCCCAAGAAAAAAATGGGAGGGTTTTCTCAGGAAGGGCATCCGGTGTAGAAGATCAGACAGGCAGATTCATCCGCTGTGGCGGCATTAGATTTGTGGCGACCTCCAGGGACAGCAGTCAAAGTAAGTAGTTTGCAGGGGCAAGGCTGAACAAGCTGGGATGGTATCACAACATCCATTCCCAGTAAAGAGAAAGAATTCAGTTTGGATTTGGGACGTTCCTGATAAAGCTCATAGTTAAGTCTGAATTAGGTGACCCTCAACCTGCCCTCAGGCTTTTTACTCTCCTTATGAGTAATGACATGCGAGCTTTTGTCTGATTATTGGGGCAGTTTCTCTCTAATTGCATCTTTACCTTATAATATGAAGCACCTCGAGCCACCACTGTCCTCTTCTAACAGATGCAGCAGATGTATATTTGCTTCAGATAGAAGATAAGCAGACAGGCAAAGGTCTGCACTGAGATAGCATTAGATGAGCACAGCTGCCATCTTTATTTAACGATGGCTGAGAAACGTCCCGTGAGAGTGAACAAAGCTGCAGCAGAACAACAACACTGAACCAAAAACTGTTAAGTTTAATCTCCAGAGACAGATTAAAGTTTACTGTGAGTTTGTCACTGCAGCCCACAGCTTCCACTTTACATAATCCAGTTTTCTTAACATGCAAAGACTGACTGCAGCAGCTTTATAACGGACTCTGCTGTGCATGTGCAGATTCATGTTTGGACTTTAGAAACATGCAAAACCTGATCGCTTACAGAAACACGGGCACGCCTCCGTTTGTTTTTTTAACCGTGATGTCTGTGTGGAAATAAATGGCTGTGATATCTGCTCTGCTGTGTTTTTAGCTGCTGTTCCAGTGATGCCGGGTGGGGCGCAGGGGGAAACAATTTCTCTGTCATTATAGTCATTACCCCGCCGTTATCATCACGGATGTTAGTAAGTCTGCATGAACACAGGCCTTGTGAAGATGGCATTATCCTCCACGAGGGTGAGGATGCTTCCCATTGGCTCAGTCAGAGAAGTTCAGTCAGCTGAACTCTGTGTTCATTCGTTTTATTTATTTACTCCCTCGATGGCGGCGCGTCGCACTCTCTTATTGTCCAGCTTAAAAGAAAGCAGGAGATGGAAAACCGAGGCAGGGTTAACTCTGACTTTGCTCCACACGGCGCTGCAGAAGCAACAATCAGGCTTATTAAAGGAACCTTTGTGTTCTTGACTTTTACGCGTCTACGGGAGTTTTACTTTGTACGCTACCTAAGCGACCAATGATGGCGCAGCACGCGAACGACGGGGTGGGGGGGGGGCCTCCTGTGTGGGCTTTGTTTGAAGAGGTCGCGCTCATAATCAAATCGTCGAGGGAGTTGCAGCAGGATGTTTATGGGGATGTGAGGTAGAATGATTTAGGAACCGCAGGGTTTACGCACCACAGACGCTTCTACACATCCACACGTATCCACGCTCCCACGTATAAACACATGTCCCTCTGCGTTCTGCAAAGATCCTCATAATCCAGCCAAAAACCGCCGCCTAGCTAATCTCCACCGACACCACTTTTATGTTCAGTAAAATATCTTAACAAGTGCTGTTTCATTTTGTTGTGCTCGGCGGCTGCGCTGTAAAACCTGCCTTCCCACAGTGTGAGCGGGGGGGGCCGGCGGGGAGGAAAGGGCAGACAGGAAGCAGAGAGGAAGAGTCCATCAATTCAGTGTCCATCCGCCAAAAGCTAACCTTGATCCTCCACCTGAACCGAGTCCAGCGTTAATCACCCGCACAGGGTCGACGTACTCGAGCGCGGCTGTAAATAACAACAATTCCTCGATTTACGTGCGCCTCACTTGCTGCCTAATGGCTACCATGTGTTTGCAGGAATCGCACGCATCCCTGCCGCGGTGCGCAACATCCCTCCCGTGGGAAAACCAGCTAAGCCTCACTCCTGTTGGAAACTAAGTCTTTATTATCTGCTCGTCCGTTTGCAGCCTGATTTGAACTTTCTCTCCGAGGCTGAGCCTTCGCCTCATTCTGGTGCAACAACAGCTTGTTCTGACAGTTACACGGCGCTCCACAGACTGTGCTTTGTGCTGGCAATGAAAGCTTGGACCTTTGAATGAGAAAAACACTACAGGACCTCCTGTCTTAACATGTTAAGAAAAAGTGCTTCCTCCTAAACTGGAGGAGAAGCAGAAGGTCAGGAGAGACGTGAGCGTTCCTGCTATTACTCCATCCGCAGTCCTCCGCTACATCCAACTCCTCAAAATATTTACATCCTAAATCAGAGTCAGGTAGGTCTTTCCCAGGAAAAAGGAAAGAAATCCCCACGGAGGTCGTGTGTTTCATGTTTCCAGAAGCAACAACAGCGGTCCGCACGGTGTAATTAAAAGAATACGTCAGGGTGTTGATGTTGTTATGGCTACGGTAGCTGAAAAAAGACAAGTCAAAGAAAATAAAAAGGAGAAGGTAAACAAGATAATGTCACGCAATATTCAAGATTCATGCCTCGCACCTCCACAGAGACGATCGCCTTACAGAGGCGTCACACGTTAACCCAACATAAAACCAGACACGAAGCAGCCCACGCTCACGCCCGTACAAGGGAACGTCAGCTGGGAGTTTGGGGTCAAACGTGTGCTTGACTGCACTCGGTCCAACCGGCCGCTCGGCGAAGAACGACAGCAGCTGCAGCTTTAATGAGAGCTTAAAGAAGGGCTTAAGTGAAGAAAGCGCTCCTCTGTGGGAGAGAGCAGAAACACGTTTAGCTCTTTCTGTGTTCGCCTGCACCTCCACCTACACCACCCGTCACCTCCAGCGGCAGACGCAGGAGTTTAACAGTGAAACTCCATCCAAAGCAAACAGCACACTGCCTCTGTTTCACTCGAGATTTCCACTGCTTGGAGTTTTTGTTTTCTAAAAGGTGCTCTTTGTCCCCGCTGGCGTGTTTTATCTGGCGAGGTGCGTGGGAGTGCCCCTTACTTAGAGCTGGGCCCAGGAGGCCTGTTTGGCTGGAGCAGATACAACCACGTGAATATATTACGCTGACGGTTGGGAGAAAATTGGTTATTAGCCCCCGCAGACCTTTTTCCAGCACCCCACACCTCCACTCCTGCAAAATCTACCTTGAAGGAGAGCTTTTAGCTTTTAGCCAGACAGCTACAGCGTGAACCTCACAGTCTCGCTTTATTCACAGCTCAACAGATGAGCACACAGAGCCCGTTTCAATTTGAAAATAAGAAAAGGTTGTCTGGAATTTGGTGCTAAAAATAGGTTTTTATACACTAAGACAAGCTCGGTGTTTTTTCCTTCTCCACCTAAACGGCGAGCCTAGAGGTGAGCCCAGCCCACGCATGTCGGCATACAAAGCCAACATTCATACGTCCGCCGTCCTTGACGCCCACAGCTCTGACAGCATAGAAAAGGCAGCGGCCAACGGGATGGAGAGAAACGTCGAGCAGATATTTCATGGAAAGGAAAAACACAGAGTCTGCTGAATGAATGTTTTTAGCATTGAATTCAGACGGAGCAGCGTTTCAAAGCTTTTAATTATCGAGAAAAGCAAAGGTGGAGCTGCACAGTAGCACAGTGCACCTGGAAGAAAAAGGTTGTTCATAGAAAGAAACACTGAGGGCAGATATTCATCCACTCGTACAGTTTGAAGGCACAGTCTGCTTTTAAACCTCCATGTCTTCAGATTTTAAACTGAATACTTGACGGTGGCTGTAAACGATCAAACAGCTGGCTCGGTTTACAGACGTGTTACATACGTACGTGTTTAACCTTCACAAGAATTTGAAACGATCTCTGTGAAGCTTGTGGAAAGACAGTACTTGAAGTCCCTGCAGACCGAACAGCAGAGGAGTTTAAAGTTCTTGCTATCACCGTGTCTCCTGATCAGTGTTTTGGTCTTTTAAGATTTAATTTTCTGTTCTGTGACGTGTCGTCCACTCGACGCCTGAAATAATACGAACGTGAAACTAAACTCTGAGGCTTTTCTTGGCCTTTCCTTGGACTGAACCTGTTTGATTCAGTTACATTGAATCCTCTGGTATAAACGTTTTTTCAGGAACTTTTCCCAATTTTAAAGCCTAACATTCACAAAACTGTTGCTTTTCATTTTACCAGTGGCCTTTAAACTGCAGCCGCATCCTGTTGCAGTGACTGAGAAACTGTTACCCAGTGACCACACCGTACTCTCTGACTCTGACCACAAATCACAAAATGAACTTTTTATGGACTGAGACCATGAACTCATTAGGAGAGTGTACTGCAGTTAGGGGGAAAGGGCTGTTTTTGGTATAAACCTCAGCAGGATCTTGTTTTTGCAGCTAAAAGTATCGTTACAACAACAACAAAGCAGATCCATGAATCGAACTTTATCCAATATAACAGGAAATCCATCCTGAGACATTCAGACAGACTTTAGTTAACCAGGATAGTTGGGCATGGTATAATTGTTTAGCAGTTAATAATAGTATTTACTAGGATGCTAGCAATCTCTTTGCTCACTGGCATCATGTTTAATAAAAGCAGGTTTCACAGAAAACCCAAAACATTGATGTGACCTGTCTGTGAGGCCTCAGCTGAAAACATAGCAGCTTCTTCCTGTAATGAGCATCAAGAACTTTGGCCGTGGGTTCAGCCGTGTGGGCTCACTGATCTGTGTTCAGTTTATCTCTGAGACCTGGCAGACAGAGAGGTTTAAGACTGTTCTCATGCCACGCCATGACATCACTGCCTCCGAAGCATTAAATACCAGGCACTACAGACACATTTCTCCGATGGGGTTAAAATGAAAGTCTAAAAACTTGAAGTTAACAGTTTGTAAATCTTTTGACAACCTATAATGAGTTTTGGCTGTTTCACCTCCGTGCCTTCATGCTCTGGTGTGTCAGTCATTTTAAAGCACCTCTGTTATCGTCATGCTTCACTGGATTGTGGGAAACATCCACGATGAGTCAGCACCCGCTGTTATGGCGAAGCGTTCCTTTGCCATTGCTTTATTTCTTCTGTTGCACTTTGGGAATCTCCCTTTCACGGGGGCAGCTGATGCATGTCTGCCGAGGTTGTGGGGTCTTTCGGTGTGGCTGTGTACGAAAGCATGAATGTGTGGGAGATGGGACATGATGCTGTATGTCCAAGTGTGCAAAGCTTTCTAAAAGCATCTTGTTGTAAATTATTACCCATTAAAGTCTGTGCAGCAGGGACGTGTGCACTGAGTGTGGCATCAGCTACATTAGCATTAACGCTGTTACTGTTGTCCAAGGCGCACACTGGACACGCGGCTAGCACCAGGTGGCTAACAGCTGGCTAACCTGTTTACTCGACCTCGGCCTGCTATTAATTTGTCACCGTGTTCAGGAGGGTTGTTTACAGAGGAATTGACACCAGTGTGTGAATGTCAGAGTGAATGAATAGTGGAATTGTACGGCGCTTTGAGGGCCCCGAAAAGCGCTATATAAATGACATCCATTATTATTATTATTATTAATTTAACCTACACCGTAGCATATTAACTTCTGCCACCAGTGTTGATACTAAAAGTGGTTTTAAATTGGCAGCAGCTTAGTGAACGGCTTTCCCCTTTTTTCTGGATACTTGTGCTGGAGCTGGAATAACAGTCAGCCTCGGACCATTCAGGGATGTATATGGCTGCTCGCTTCAACTCACCCGAGTTTCTTTTAGTTGTTACTTATTGAATAGTCACAGTTTACATATCTGAAGAAGAGTGCAAACTTTCATGGCTGTTCTCTTATCTGTCACTTCGACAGCACGTGAGAACGCCGTAGGCTTGTGTGATGTCATTTTGATGCATGTACATGCAGACGCCAACCCAGTCACCTCACCCAGCTTTGTTTTTGTCACCGTATGTGTTATGTCTACATTATGTCTTCATAAAAAGTCTCTGATGATGTCACAGCGGTGGGCAGTGCTACTCCTGTGCAGCGCCTCTGATTGTACGTGGTCTCCAGAGTGGGACGTTATGACACTGCAGGGGCTCGTTACAAAAGGCTCATGTTAAACACCCGTCGCTGCCGCTGTCGGATGGCCCGTCGTTGTGTTGTGGGTTTGCTCACAGACGTGTGGATTCCAGCTCAATATTTATCTACGTGAGTTCCACCGAGTCACATCGTGATCACAGCCAGGAAGCCGTGGAGGAGCACAGCTGTCGACGACTGTTGTTTCAGGTGATACCAAAACAGCTCAGACAGAGATAAGAGCCGTATTAGCCAAATCAGGGATACCACAATTAGACATAAACATAATTAACCACTTAACATCCACCAGGTCACAGGAGGCCCTGTTTAGGGTTAAGGAAATTTGAGATCTGAAGAGTCACCCATGGAAAATGAATTAACACCTCATGACCAGCCGTTGCAGCAGAATGGCTTCAGTTAATCAGTCAATCAATCCCTTTGGTGGACTTAATATTATACTGAAGTGCAAATAATAATAAAGTGATGAAAATTCTCAGTTAGGAGTAGAACAGAGTGGGAGATTGTTGCAACGTCTGCAGTGATGTGGTCACTCTGCACGTGGTTAAAAGATCTACAGTAAATGTGAATGCAACGCAATCAGTTTACAGGTTGATCCTTATTCCTACCCCTCATCATGGCCATGAGCCGTGGGTAGTGACCAAGAGAATGAGACACTAGTTAAGATACAAGCAGCAGAAATTAGCTTCCAGTGGTGATGGATGGATGCATGGATGGATGGGTGCATGGATGGGTGCATGGGTGCATGGATGGGTGCATGGATGCATGGATGGGTGCATGGATGGATGGGTGCATGGGTAGATGGATGGATGGGTGGATGGATGGGTGCATGGATGGATGCATGGATGGATGGGTGCATGGGTAGATGGATGGATGGGTGGATGGATGGGTGCATGGATGGATGGATGGATGCATGGATGGATGGGTGCATGGGTAGATGGATGGATGGGTGGATGGATGGATGCATGGATGGATGGGTGCATGGGTAGATGGATGGATGGGTGGATGGATGGATGCATGGATGGATGGATGCATGGATGGTCAGGATTCAGCCTCAGTAGGGTCCATGCTGTGCTGAAAAGCAGAGTCCTGCTGAGCTCAGATCAGTAGTCGGAGGACGCTGAGTGTGGAGGTCGGCAGCAACACTGTAAGCTGTCCGTTACATTTAGGCCCCGAGACTAAATGGAAGTAGACAGAAGTTAATTTAACACACACACACCAACAGTAACCTCACAAAGCACAGCTTCCCTGAGTAACAGACCCGACAGACACCGTAACAGACTTCAAATACTCATACACACATTTCACACTCTGCCCTCCTAAGCCTCTGCCCAATAAAAACCCAGTGCTGGAGCACGCTCCCTGTAGTGCAGTATAATCATTCCTTCGAGCTGCCACAGTGACAGAAAAACTGCTGTATTAATGTCTGGCGGGGGGCAGTGGTCACTTGATAGTTATGGTGGGTGTCAGGTGAAAAACTCGAATCTCCAATAGTCTGTTTTCTTCAGCGTCTAACAAAAGGAGCTTTGTGCCAGATGTGATTCAGTCTTGCGAAATAAAACCTGAATGAAATGTGTCTGTTTTGCCTAACACGGTACTGTTACATACACATCACTAAGAGGTTAAAGTGGGTATGCTACAATCACAACAGCCCTGCTCTGTTGGGCTGCAGCACTTTCTAGATCAGTACCTGTCAAGCTGAGCTCTGAAGTGAAATACAGGGACGCTATCATAATAATCATAATAACAGTGTAAATGTGGCAGTGAGGTCATTCAGATACTGCTGGCGTCACAGATACACAAGGTTGGCATCTATGTCTTGACACACTACCTGTGGTTATATCAGACACACACTGACCCACTCAAGCAGTTGTGATGAGTCCACATCGATTACTCGCCTGGAAAAATCTGCCTGTGAAAAACTTCTGAGGTCTTAATGAAAAAGCGTGTTGTGCTGATCTGTTGTCTGACTGTGCTTTTACAAATGTTGCATCATTCAATGCTAAGACGTCTGCTTTGTGCCTGTTTGTGTCCTCTGTAGTCAAATCTAGCTTCTACCAACCTCGTCTTATTTTGAAGGCTAAGCATTACGTACCACATAAGGATCTTGAAAAGCTTATTCATGCCTTTGTGACCTCCAGATTACATTACTGTAATTCCCTTTACTTTGGTCTCCACGCTGCTCTTCTCCATAGATTACAGCTTGTCCTTTTGACTGGTACCAGAAGGTTTACCTCTATCACCCGTGTCCTTGCTGATTTGCACTGGCTTCCCATCAAATACCGCATCTAATTTAAAATATTGCCGCTTACCTTCAAAATGATAAATAATATAGCACTTAGCTATCTCGTCGAACTTCTTAGACCATACACCCCTGGGAGAGCCC
>NC_142118.1:460000-502500 GCF_056152115.1 Neolamprologus brichardi | reverse complement strand
GACAGAAACACCCACACAGTGCTGCAGAGTCGACAGGGAGGAGCTCTTCAGTGAAGTTCATCCACTGTCTCAAACAGGCTGTCTTAGCTTGCTAACCTTGGACATCAGGGAAATCACCTCTTTATGACGGCCAGTGTTGGGAAGGTTACTTTTAAAATGTATTCCATTACAGATTACAGATTACATGCCCCAAAATGTATTCTGTAACGTATTCCGTTACGTTACTCAATGAGAGTAACGTATTCTGAATACTTTGGATTACTTAATATATTATCATGCTGTTTACAACTACATGAATGTACTATTGCTGTGATTTATTACTGTTACTGAAGGTCCGCGGCTCCGAACCGTAGTAAAGGGACCTCTGACTAATACGGTGGGTTCTGTGTCGGCTCGTAGCTGAAAACTAGCTTTACTTTGTTGTCTGGGTCAACTTTGCTAGCAGAGACAGAGAGAGGCGTTGAAAGGCTGCTCCAACAGAACTTATTGTTTCAGAGGAAAACACGAACACGGTGTACAGTCGAGTCTTAATAGCTTACTTACAGCTGGGCTCGTCAGGCTCTCTTCTTGGCTGCAGTGGTTATTATTATATTTACATGCTTCCAGCTCCCGTTTCTGCTCGATGACAGCTCGTACTTTTCCTTTTTCTCCCTCCCTCGCTCACAGACACATAACGGGTATGGCAGTCCATTCTCCCTGCAGCACGGACTACACTGCCCATGATGCTACATTCTTTAGAGCTATACCTGTAGCATTCTGCCTGTTAGCTTAGCACAACAACAACAAAAAGGCCTCTCTCACCCAGGAAACACGCAGAGAGAGAGCGTCACCCTGTAACCATGGCAACCGTAACGCTGCCTGGAACAACAGAACGTAGCTGTCAAACAAAACCCAAACAGTCCTGACCCGCCACAATATGAAACAGGGAAGTACCGCCGTGTAATCCATTTATTTCAACAAAGTAACTGTATTCTAAATACCACCTTTTTAAACGGTAACTGTAACGGAATACAGTTACTCATATTTTGTATTTTAAATACGTAACGGCGGTACATGTATTCCGTTACTCCCCAACACTGATGACGGCACACAGAGCCCACATTAGAAAAAATGACCTGAGAGTAGTCTGAAGCTGAGCTTTTAGCTCACACTGATTACTTGTACATTTGTGGACATTGCTATTTGATATTTCGACCAAGGTAACGAGCACAAGTCTTTAATTATATGACAGAGAATAAGGAATGCTAGAATATGTCTCGTTTGTTAAACACTAATCTTAAACACCAAATGTAGTAGCAGCATGATTGCTAGCTGCGCTCCGTCTGGTCTGAATTGATGAACACCATCGTGTCCACGTTACTGCTCAAACTCTCAGTGTTGGCTACCCTGGAGCGTGAGAGGAGCGTGAGAGGAGCGTGAGAGGAGCGTGCTGATCAACATTCAGGGATGAGTTTCAGCTTCAGTTATAGGTTTGACCTGCTCTGCTTCTGCAGAGGAGAACTGAACGTTACAGCTGATTTATTTGAGGATTTCTTAGAGATTCCATCTCCATATGGTGTCCGTATGGATGTGAGGGTGAGCTGATGGTGCAGTGCGAGGTAAGTGGGTCATCTTTGCCGTGGCCTTCTCTACAGTGTGATTTGAAATTGAAACACCCCCAAAGCCCTGGAGGAGCATCTGCAGGCCCACCAGGGTAGTGATGGAACAAGCGTAACATTTCACTTTAGAGCTATTAGAGAAACTGTTTGATAATCTGTTGACTCAATATTCAAAAACACGGGTTCAGCGTAATCATACACACTCAGGAAACCACCACTCGCTCTATTCTGACACTTCTTTAGATAATACAATCAGAGGCTTACAGAGCAGCTTGTTAGAGGCCACCACTACTGCTAATGCTCAAAGGTACTGTTTTGCATAACTATTTTTAAATCCCGGTAGCTCTGCAACCACGTGAGCTAGCGCAATAATTTTTTTTTGCATATGAAACCGGAGGAGTTGTACTTACATCTTATGCCATCAGCTTGTCCTCGGTCACAGTTTCCTTCCACATATAACTTTGCAAAAACTGCATAAAAAGCACTTGCAGCAACAAAAACATAATATTCCAGAAACACGCTTTGCCGATCCGATCAGCTGTTTGTAACACTTCCTACGTCCATCAGCTTGAACTATCGCATGTCCCGAAACTGGAAGTGACATCATTTTGCGGAAATGTAGTTTTTTACCATCAGGGCCTCATGAGCCTATACTGGTGTTTTTAAAAGTTATGTTTGACTTTATGACTTTCTGTGTGGTTTCTGGGATGCTTAGGACTCATATTGCACTGCTGGAAATAGTTTATTTTGATGCATATGCTGCTTTTTTGCAAATTTGCATTATAATATTTATTTTCGTTTTTCCTGCAGTATATAAAAATTGGTGTATTTCAAAAATAAAACTATGAAGACACTCAAAATAAATTTCCTGTGGTGGGAAACTATTTTGTGCAACTTTTTTGTATTTACAGTTTTGAGGGATAAGCCTCTTAAATTTCTCTAACTAGAAATATATGTTAAAAAACAAAAACGATTTTCATTTTTTTTGTAGTTTATTGCACTTTTTTGCAATGTATGTAATTACTATGCCCTTAATGCAGACATATTATTAAAATTTGGGCTATAATGGTTGTATTGATGTATAGCAACTTGAAATTCCTCAAAAAATGGCTCCACAGCATGTAAAAATATAATATAAGCTCTGGCGGACTTCTATGGTAGGTCTTAAAGGGTTAATGAGATTTATGCCGAGTCATTGAAAGTGTCCAGCGGCTCTGTGATGATGCCATCATTGTGTGTGATCACTATTATGTCAGGAAACATTTTCCTGCACTGATGCTCAACTGCAGCTCACATCAGTGCATCTGTAATAAAGTGAGCTGTGGGCACTCATCTGTTTTACTGGGACCAGTACACACCAGTACAACAGCATCAGCTCATGTGGCTGTACTTCATCTTTTTAAGGACACACTGCACTCTGTGTTGAGGTATGCCAAGTTTTCAGCTAAGAGCTCTTTGAGAAGCATCTAACCGGTGTTCTTTCACGCCGGTCAGACGGCGTCATTGTTGCCATTTCTTCAAAGATGTAACCAAAGAAATGGAAACAGATGATCTGTTTTTGTGACAGGCTGCTAGCAACAAAGTGCTTCTAAATACAGTTTGTGTGTGAATGTGTCAGTGGTGTAAATGGTCAGGTTGAAGGATTAGACCTTCACGAAGCCTGGGTCTAATCCTTCAACCTGACCATTCACACACAAACTGTATTTAGATCACATTTTGCACTTGAATTCAGTCAAACTGAGTTTTTTAGTGCCGACACAATGACACGTTCTGTCTCAGAGCAAACGCTGACTTTAGAAGCACAAGGGTTTTATCTTCTACTAATAATGTCATAATGAAAGTCTGATAAAGTAAATACGTGTGTGTGTGTGTGTGTGTGTGTCTGACACAGGGATTTAAGGTCCTGGATGAGTTAAAGCCTTTTTAGCCCTCAGGTGTAAACGGCTGATGGGGTCCTGTCGTCGCCCCGCTGGGCGGGCGTGAAGAACGAGGTGTTAAGAGCAAAGACGCTATAAAGCAAATAAACAGACATGTAGTCCTGCTTTGTAATACTTGTGCTGTCCACACGTATCTGTCAGCTTGGTGAATTTTGTCAGGTTGATGAACTGTTGGTGCAATAAACGAATGCTTGTGTTATACAGCGAGGTAAACCATTGATATGACAGTGACGTTATCTGTTTGAATGCCAAAGTCATTTGTCACCTGGAAACACAAAGAAAGGGACGAGTAAAAAAGAAACCTCCGTGTTCATCAGTCATCTCACAGCAGAGCGAGAGACAGCTGTGAACACTGTAAAACCAGCATCAGTCTCTGCTTCCTCTCCTCACTGCAAACACAGGAAATGTTCATCACGTTGAGTGGAAATGCAAACTGTGTCACAGTCAGTGTTCACAGAAGGCAGATTACAGAGAGCCATGAGTCACTTTTACAGAAAATCGTTGTATCAGCATTGTCTTTGAGGACGGCTCCAACCTCACTCTGCAGAGTCATAGCTGTCACCTCTGACCTCTGCTGCACAGGGACTGCACACACACACATGCACCGCCTGTCTGAGCATCATAAAGAGAGTGCACATCAGAGAAGAGGGCGGTAAGTGACGGACTCGTGTTGTACCTGACGTCAGACGCCGGAGATTTTGGCAGAAAATTAAAGCGAATGGTAGTTTAGATTTGAACAAACTCCTTTAAGCTTCAGTTTTACCAAATACACTTATCAGTTGTCTGATAACTAACAACATTTGTCTAAATCATCTCCAACACCCTGGAGAACAACGGGGAGGCTCTCCAAGATTACACTGATCAGTGCTTCCAGGATCTCGTGATGAAGAAGGCCCAGAGTGCAGCTTCCCCGGCCAAACACATCTCAGGCCCTCCAATGTATGGAGGCCCATCTCCCCCCACCACTCCCCCTGCCAGTGGCAGACGCCCTCAGACATCGGTGCGTTGGTAGTTCTTTGTATCTGGGGATGGGCGTCCAGGTACCCACCGGCTCACTCCTGGTGGCTGCTTGTCGGGGCCTGGAGCCTGGGGCTCGCTCGGGCCACTTCGGGGGTGGGGTGCCCTCGGCCTCTCGGCCTGGGGCTCGGTCACTCTGGCACAGCTGGCTGCCGGTGGAGCTCATGGGCACGTCACTGCAACCCCCCCCCAGCTTCTGCTCCACGGCTGCTGAATGACCCCTCATCTGGGACTCTCCTCAGCTCTTTCTGGGACAGTGGTGCAGCTGCCCCTCTGCTGGTCTTCCTTGGTCTCTTGTGTTCTGGGGGCCTCTGGATGTCTGGAGTCTTGATCTCCTCCATACCTGCTTCAAGCCCTGGAGGACGGGGCTGTGGCCCCCCCACACCCTCTAGCACGGGGGTGGGCAATCTCAGTCCACGAGGGCCGGTGTCCTGCAGGTTTTAGATCTCAGCTTGGGTCAACACACCTGAATCACATTAGTTCGTTACCAGGCATCTGGAGAACTTCAGGACATGTTGAGGAGCTAATTTATCCATTTAACTCAGCTGTGTTGGTTCGAGGACACGTCTAAAACCTGCAGGACACCGGACAACCTTTTAAAAACAAGCGCGTCCATGCTCACAGGTGTACACACGGGTGATCACACACACAAACTACACCCTTTTTGGCTCCTACCTCAAAGCACACTGTGCTGTCGATCTTACGTGCTGCACAATAATGTTTAATATTTAGTATTTACTGTCATATTCACATATATCATCGTGATGTTGTTTATTATGTTGCTCTTTTTTTCTCCTTGTTTTCTCTTTTTTCTTTCTCAACAGGTGATCCAGGTGATCGATAGATGCATTTTTTGTCTGCTTATTTTGTTGGTTTTTGTTTTTTTGCCCTTTATCCCCGTCCCTCTTCCTCTTTCTTTCTCCCTTCGCTTTTCCCCAGTCAAGTCTGTCCCGTATTTAGCAGATTAAAATAAAATAAACAATAAAAGGCGAATCAAATAGACCAATACAGCAAGGCTGGGTTGGTTGACTTGGTAAAGTAAATCTGTTGGGCATCTTTCTTCGCCTTTAGACAATAATTCTGATGGCAAAAGAGCCAAACGGGACAGGCAAAAAATAAAAATAAAAAAATAAAAAAATAAAGAGAGTACACCAGTGAAACCAGAATATCTATCAACATTAGAAACGATACCTGGAACTCGTCACTCTGGGCCTGAGGGGAAGGGATTCTGGTGAATGAGAGGAGACAAAGGAAAACAACAAGAGGTGAACGTGTAACACAGACAGCTGTTCACCAGCTCATGTATCATCTCAAAGAGCGAAGCTTTAGTTTAAGAGGTTCAAACTCGGGTTAAAACATCCTGTGCCTCGTCAGGAAACATGACCACGCTTGTCCAAAAGATGGCGCCCACACAGGGGAAATGAAAGTGGCTTCACACCAGGCTGCAGCTGCTGCTGAGCACTTACCCACTGACACGCTGCTGCTTCCATGTGGTTTGCTTCACACAGTCTTCCTGCTTTAACAAGCAACTTTATTGATGCCCATGTTATTGTACTGAAGTCGTTTGCAAATGTTTAATGCCCATTAAGGGACTCGAGCATCCTGGATCAGTCCAGGAAATAGGAAAAGATCCAGGAAGACGGGAAAGAACACAGGAAACAAATGATCTGCCTCACAGCACATTTGTTTCCCTGATAGACAAAAACAGTCAAACTTGGATATGAGATGGACTGTTCTGTGTTTTTATGAAGACCTGATGAAGTTGATGATGGGTCGAATCTGCATGTTTAGTCTGTTGACTTTAAGCATCCAAAATAACAATTATTTTGAACCTTTTCCTCATTTTTTCCATTTTTCTGGATTTTTCTGATCGTTAGCAAATTCATTGTATTTAGGCTCTGATCATAAACCAACAATATAACTGAAACAGTGTCATCAACGAAAAGACAAAACAAATCTTTATATTTGTAGGACTTTTATAGAAAAACACTTGTATGGCACAAGATTAGGTCAACTCAGATCCTAACCTGACCTTCTGACCTTCTGGTGACCTCAGCAGGTCATCAGGATCTGTCCAGATTTAGAGTTTCATTTCAGCCACAGTCCAAAAAAAGTCCCGTATGGTGATTTTGGAATGAACCGTTTACCATTTGGATTTCCTCAGTAGGAAAAAGTCTCTAAAAATGGGCCGGCGTTACCCAGGTGCTGAGCTCGGATGCTCCGGTAGATAAAATACAGGAAACCTGCTGGCTGCACCGGCATCTTAACACAGTTTGTCAGATTAGCATTTGTGACAAACTGAAACCTTCAGTTGAAATTTTTAGCGAATGATGATGATTTTAGTTGTGTAACGATCTCTGCCTCCATGCATGAGCGCGCTGATGCACCTGATGCCACATATTGAAGGCATTACACAGCTCGAGGCTCCTGCAGCCGCTGCTGGTCACTGAAACCAACACGTTTCCACGGTGTTTTCAACCTGAGCACAGAAATAGTTAGCGCATGAGCAAATACTCACTCTCTCTGGTAGTCATTCACCTCTTTCTCGCTGTATTTTTCAGTTCTCTGTTTCCATGGTAACAGCCGGTTGCAGACAGGCTGTCTTTGACAAACGTGCACAAGCATGAAGCCTGCACAACACGTCAGGACAACTTTGCTGGTGTTAGCAGCCTGTGACAGAGTGAAAGGATGTTTTACAGCTTCTGTTGGGGCAGCCTTAATGCAGCTGAATTTAGTTTGAGCCGAAGCGAACGACGCTTTAACTTTTCTGTAGTTCAGAGAAACAGGGATTACTCTTCACTCGGTGTGGGCGTGGCTTCCCTCGTCCAAATCAATGCTTTTAAAAGCCTTTCAGCTTCAATCTCATCACAGCAGAGTTTGTTACAGCTGATCTGATCTGATTGTCCTACAACTGACACCTGCACCACCCAGTTCCTCTCATAGACACACACACATGGACACACACACACACACACACGGACACACACACACACACACACACATACACACACACACATACACACACACACATACGGACACACACACACACACACGGACACACACACACACACACACACACACATACACACACACACACATACGGACACACACACACACACACGGACACACACACACACACACACATACACACATACGGACACACACACGGACACACACACACACACACATACGGACACACACACGGACACATACACACACACACGGACACACACACACACACATTCACGTTTATCTGAATGAGTAAGGCCAGTCGTTTTGTGGGATGATCTCATCGGGAGGATGATGTCAGACTGAGCTGCTGTAATTGTTTATATTTCACAGCCTGCGAGGGTCTGCAGAGCTGCAGAGTGCAGACGTAGTGGGGAAGAGTGAGCATTCACTGCAGGCCTATAAGTGCTTACAAGGATATGAGTTTGGTCTAAGATGAGTAGCGCCTTCTCTGCATACTTGTTTTGTTTTTGAGCATCAAAATCATCTAAAAACATTTGTGCACTCTGAGCCTTTATAGGACTGACTGTAAGAAGACATTAAGCAGGTCACCACCACCTGAAGGTAGAGATGGGTTTTTGGTTTTCATGTTCTGTAAAACCTCTGCTCCCTCCTGCTGTTTCCTCAGGAGCATTTCTCCTGCTCCTCTCCCTCCCTCCCCCCTCCCTCCCCCGTGGGTGTTCCCTGTCTGCGCCCCTCTTTTTTTGGCACTTCTTGTTGTTCCCCTGCTCGGGCCCTCCCTCTTATCTTTGTTCCCCCAGAATCACTGAAATAATCTGTTTGATGTTGGGGGGTGTCTCCTCCACCACTCCTTACGCCTCTCTGTGTCTCTCCCCCCCCCCCCGATGAGCTCATTTCCAGGATGTGTGTGATGTCCAGCGTCACACGTTGGTTTACAGTCAGCACGGCGGCCGGTGAGGGGAGAAGAGGAGACAGCGGGACACGCCCTAATGTGACCTCATGCACATCGCTTTCTCTCCTGCTGTGCCGTGAGCTCTTTCATGTGCTGGTGGACGGCGTGGTGACATCATGTTGTTGTGTGGCTGCATCAGCAAAGGGTTTTCTCAGTATTCACTGTCCTGTCCTTAAGCCCTGTTCTTTTATTTTATTTTGCTGCTGTCAAGCCTTCCTTATTACTCTATATACTACTCTAGCTATTTAAAACAGCCGTCTTGTTATTGACATCGTCCGAATCAGCTATAATTTCAATTAAATTTTATTTATATAGCGCCAAATCACAACAACAGTCGCCTCAAGGCTCTATAACAAAAGCATTGCTAACAGGCATCCAGATCCACTACAGGAAGAAGTTTGAAAACAGCTTCAGTAGGAGTGGTGTTCCCCCGGGGCAAAACGCAGATGAGCTCCAAGCTCCAAACACACGATCACGCCAGCTTTGCAGCAGAACTACTGTGAGACCAAGAGCAATAACACTCTGCAAACAGTGTTTAACATCACGTTGGGACTCGCAGGCCTTTCCAGAGCGACTCAGTAATAACACAACGGTCACTGTCATCTTCAGTGGCAGTCTGTGGCTGCCGGGATCCAACAACAGAGCTTTGTCAAGATTCGTCTCAACAAAATGTATTAAAATATTCTAACGAAGCATCATTAATATCTAGCACATCTTTCACTTTGAATTTTTAATAGAGCAGCACACAACATCAGTCATGTTTTAATCATGATTCAAACGACACCAACAGACTAAAGCTCGACTGAAAGATCGGTCAGCTGAAGCACAGATGTACGTGAACATGCTGCAGTATTGCTCTGTGATTTTAGGCTGTGGTAGCTGCTAGGCAACATGATGGCATCATAATATATGTGTTAACAAAAGTCTGATATAAAGCTTATCATTATGATTAAATGATGCATGTTTGACATGATATTAATGAAAGGATGGTGTAGGTACATGAATGCAACAAATGGGTCATTTTAGCTGGTTTGTAGGTGGTTGCTAGGCAACATGAGTTCACGTATAAATTGTGAATATAAATTACTGATTCTGTTTGTTATGAAAATCATACTATGCTTTTATAAGGTGTTAAATTGCAGAAATGCTACAAAAAGTGATGACTGGAAGCTAGCTGCCATTTGTAGGTGTGGCCACAGAGAGTAGTGTACACACCGCTTAAGGGTCGTATCAGGAAAAGGTGTTAAAAGTTGCATAATCACGTGGCGCTGTCTGCTACAGTAACCCAGTGCATATAAAGTGCAGTCAAAAGTACGATTTTAGGTGGTTGGTTGGCAACGTAGCAAGGTCATGTGATCTGGTATGGATAAAACATCAGTCTAAGATCACACATTACAGTATGACTGTCGGTGTTTTCTCATATGCAAAATTTGTAAAAACTTTATCTTTTAACCAAACATAATGCAAAAAAAAGCATTACAGTTAAGTGGAAATGATGTCATCACATACAGTAGTGTGGCTATCAGATCGCCAAGCTAACGCTAAGCTAACGCTAAGCTAACGCTAAGCTAACGCTAAGCTAACGAAGCCACCCTGTCCTTTTTTCAGTATATCAATAAAAAGACGCCCAAAACCTTTAACCTTCCTTAAACATGAAAGAAAAATGTGTAATTTAAAGTTACTTTAAGTGGTTCAGCCTGAGACTGCAGATACAGATCACTATACTGAGGTTCAAAGACAGAAGCAGCGATCACAGAGCGGCTGCGTTACAGTAAAACATGCGTAAAGTACAGCAGCTGTAAACATCCACTGTAAAAATTTAATACATTTTGAAAAACGTGAAAAACTGTAAATATACTGTCGTGTACTTTTATTTGTGAATACAGTGGAGCTGAATGGCGATGCTTGTAAGGACTAACATTTACAGTCGGCTACAATACAACCTTAAACTGCTGTGGATATTACACTAGGAGCACTGCTAGAAGGCCTTAATGCCAAATAGGAAGAGCACAGGTGTATGATTAAAAGCTTATATGCAGTAGGTGCATGTTGTTTGTAGATTACAACAGTGAAACATCGGAAAATAACAGCATTTACGAGGCTTTCCCCCAGTTTCTTCTTTAGAAGAAACTGGTATTTGTGGTTATAATAATACTTACACGGCATGTGCTCGAGATTTCCTTCTCGCTCCTGTATTTACAGTTAGGATCTAAATAATTTAGAGTCCTGCGTGCTTCCTATCTGGGCCTCATGCTGAGACAAAGCTCCCCCAGTTTCTCACACTACTTCCCTGAACTCTCTCTCATGCACAGTACACACACACACACACACACACACACACACACACACACACACACACACACTCCTGCACCATACATTAAAACACTGATTCCACCACCCACCCTGCAGTACAACACAAAGAGCTGACGTCCCTCCCCCCCATCCTTCCTGTCTGCTCCCATTGGCTGAAAGGATCAGATGCTGGCAGCGTCTCAGACCAATGAGGCGTCTCCATGGTGATGTCATGGAGGCAGCATCGATGCTGTTGCTGATGCTGTTGCCTGACGCCTGCATCCTTGCAGCCAGACGGGGTAACCGTAGTCACCGGTTCACCATCAGCAGCGGAGAAGACGCCGTACAGAGGGGGGTAAGTCTGCAGCGCCAGGCACACAGCTGCACACATCTGTGTTGCACTGTGTGCCACTTTGGGTTCTTCAGGTTAACTTTCATGGCATGAATGAGCAGTACCTGCATGTGTGTGTAGTCAAGCGTGTCCGTGGGGTGGGACAGGGTGAGGAAGGCAGAGTGATGATGCGGCGGCAAAGGTTCCTGCTGATAGGCGACAGAAAGGGAGCGAACCGAGTGTATCGTCAAAGTGTAGAGCGTGAGACATCATTTATTATTGATTCTCCATATGTCCAAATGCAGCTTTGTGTCTGATTTAAGGAAGGAGAGGCAGACGGAGAGACCGGGGAGAAAATGGAGGGTGTTTTTATGTGTTTGTGCATAAGGCAGAGTCATACCGGCGAGGGTCTGAATTTAAAATGTGCTCAGAACCGTCAGAAGTTCAGATTTGTCTTGGATGGTTGATCAGGTTTAAGTCTGCAGTTTCGTTGCTGTAGCAGTAATCTCCCAGTGAATTGATTAATATACATGCAGAGCAGCTTTGTAGGAGCAGAAAAACATAACAGTACAACAATCTGTAGAGGAGCTCGGAAAGAAAAGCGTCTGGACTTCTTCAAGTTGCTTGAAGACGTTTCACCTCTCGTCCAAAAAGCTTCTTCAGTTCTAGGGTCAAATGGTGGAGAGTCCCAGATTTAAGTCCTATTGTCCCTCTTGGGGGACACTCCCACAGGGCTGATGACCTGGATGACTGAAGAAAACAATCTGTAAAGACTAAACCAATGTCAGAGGAATGTTTTGTCTCCGAGAGTCTGATCAATCCTGGTGTTTGCTATGAAGAATGCTAAGTGATGACACAAGTACAGAGTTATTATTATTAATATTATAATATTAGAAACAAGAAACACAATTACAAGTAGTACATAAAATTCTGCTCCCATGGAAACAAAAAACGTCCTTCTTGAGCTCAGTGCTGTGAAAAATGGAAATGAGACGACTGCTGTTAGAAAAGCAAATATCAGCTCAAGTACAAATCACAGCTGAAAGAATATGTGTGTTTGTGTTGAGCGTGCTGACCACGCCGATCAATTTTTATACAGATTTAATCGACTCGCAGAAATTATCTCAGAGATGAGAAGGATTTGGAGGAGAAAGTGGTCATATATGACCTCTGCAGCTAAACTACTAAATAAATATAGTTTAGTGATGCTGAGAAAGAATATCAAATAAAAATGTACGTGGCACATTTATATAGAGATTTACTGCTGTTAGTAAACACACTTTAGCTACAGCATTCAGCCATGCATTCATACTGTGCTTCATTCTATAGACACAAAGCTCTGTATATTACATTTAGAATAACCAATTCATTCATTTAAATCTTATCAAATCAGTGTTCATTAAGTCTGATCAGAAAAGTGCCTTAATATTACTTTTAGCAGGAGGCTTAAAGTCTCTCAGTAAGAAAACCTCTTCAGGCCTGAAACACAGTCGGATACAATCTTTCTTTTTTTTACAGGAAAGCCGATCAATAAGTAACTGAATGTCATTTTAATGTTAAAGTGCTGAAAAATATTAAATATTCTGAAATATGACAAATCATTCATGCTGACAATGCTAGCTTAGCTTAGCACAATGTCCGGAAACAAAAGGAAACATGTAGCGTGGCTCCGCTCAGTGCTAATTCCCACTTAGCTGTGTTGTTATTGAAGCAGCCAATAAAACCAAGAATTTATGAATGAGTTTCATACTTGTCAGTTTTTTGAGTCCGTCGACTCTCAGGGCTCCTTGCTAAGCTACCTGGCTGTTAGCTCCATCTTTAGCGTAAAACATGAATAGCATCAGTTCTTTTACCCGACTCTCTGCAAGCGGTCAAGGGAAAGATTTGTACATGTGACAATGGTCTTAATGGAGGATCAAATGAGACCGATCCAGAATCATTTGGATCGGTCATGAGGGCAAAATGAGTATTCAGTGACGAGTGACAAAAGGTTGCTGGAGGTTGATGAGCCAAAGCTCCGGTCACATGGGCCTAGAGACCACTCAGTGAGCCCTGAGCGACCCAAACATCTCTGGGAAAATATGTGTATTCTTGACCGGTTGGCAAAAACGTACATGTGATTGCTTTGGTCACTAGCATGCTGCCACACAGGTGGTGCTTTTGTATAATCTCTGAGTTAAACCCTGAACAGTGTGACACAAACTGCAAACGTGGACCATTTCCCTTGAAAGTAAGTAAGTGCACCTCATTCTTTCAAGTTTTACTACCGCTCAGCTAATAGTTAGCAAGTGTTTACGGCCAAACTACATTCACACTGCTAACAAACAAAGCAACCACCAGGACAAGAAGAAGGTGCAGAACCTTCAATAGATTTCAACCAGCCAGAGCAGCGACTTACAGGAAACACTGCCGACTAGTTGGGAGATTTTCTGATAGCAATCGCTGCTCGCTGTTGTTGTTTGGGGGCTTGTTTGCTTTTTTTCTTTGTTTGTTTGAGACTCTACCAATTAAGGAGCTCAAATTCAAATTCAGTGAACATCATACAGTCGTATAATGAAAAACCTCAACAGCCTATAAGGTAGCTGTCAGCAGAATTTCCCACCAACACCACCCAAATGTTTCCACCCTCTGTCTCTCTCCCAAACTCGAAGTGACACACTCACTCCTGCAGGAAGCCGCGCATTGATCTGCAACCTGGGCGTCTTTATAATATGAGAAGCAGCTGTGTGTGTCCTGTGTGCGTGTGCATTACAGCAGTGCAGCAAAGCTGTTCGTTTACTGCTTGATTAGTGTGTGTGTGTGTGTGTGTGTGTGTGTGTGCTGTGCAAAATCATGTGTTTGTCCTTGTCTGTCCCTCAGGGAGCCGTGTCAGGGTGGCCAGGTGAGCCTGAGCTCACTGCAGTATAATGATCTGTCTTCCTCGGTGATGCAGGTTGTCTCATTAGGACACGTCTGTCTCTGTGTAGAGACGGACGTTCGGGCTCGCTGACACGCTCGTTTGTAGACGGACAGACAGACACGTTTTGGGAAATATGCTCATTTGCTTCTGTCTGAGTAAACGTTCAACAGCCAACTGGCCAAGCTTGAAACACATCCAGCACCTTTGCTGCTTGTTAGTGCATCCAGATAAAAATACAATAAAATAATTTTTAGGTAGTTTCAGCTGTTTACAAACATGTTAAAGCTTTGAGTTTAGCATTTGTGTTATCTCGGTTTTGCTGATGTGATCACATTTGGATGAAAAGGTGGAGTTATCAGCTAGCACTGGTGCTGGCAGTGTTTAGCATCAGTTAATATCAATTCACCATCATATTAAATGGGATTCTAATTTATAGCAAACTGGTTGAAGACTGAGTGGAAACCACTGGTCTATAGAAAATAATCTGTATTCCCCAACTGGTTGCATCTGGTTGAACTAATTTCCTGGCAGTCACTGTTACAAATGGCTAAATCCTAGTCACACATCACAGGTATACAGGTTTGCTTGTATTAAATTTGGTTGTTTTGGCTCAGCTCAAAAGTGCTCCTTTTACTTTAAAAATTATCTTTATTTTACATATCCGGGATATGGAGACCTGAACACAAAACACACAACCCCAGGTCTGAAGCACAAACGGAAGCCTGGATATTTATAATAATAATAATAATAATAATAATAATAATAATTTATATACTTGCCCTCTACGTCTACACTTCGATCAAAGACTCTGCTTAGCTTCACTTTCTGGCTGCTCTCCTAGCTTGCATGGCAACTACTCACTGAGTGGTTTCCAGTCAGCATCACACTTGGTCAAGCTTCACTACATGTGGCTGGTTTGTGAGGGAACTACAGGTGACTGTGGCTCCAGCAACCACTCAGCAACCAGTCAGGTAATAATACTCATTTGTCACTGACCAGTCTCTAAGCCGTGACTGAGGCCTTAAGAGACTAACAGAGTGGGACCGACGTCATTAATGTGACACATGCCAGTCGTCTGTTCCTAATGTCAGAAACGACACAAGCAGGCACTCTTTAGATGAGAAACTGAGAAGAACTAACAGGACTGATGAATACTGACTGTAACAGGGCCACATGTGGGGTAGACATCAGTCCAAGTACGTCTGACTTTCGGTCTGAAGACAGAGCACCTTTAGATTTAGACTTCACTTAGTAAGGGCAAGTTTAAGGTTGAGAAAAGGTCCTGATTTGGGCTACAATGTGTCCCACAAAGCTCCATCCTCTAGGTTTCAAGATGGTGAGTTCAACTAAATCTAAAGGGAACAACATCAGGGATCAAATATAAGAGATGGGTGTAGCCACGGCGATGTTGTCCACTGGCTGGTGGGAGCTCCGTCACTTTAAAACACAGTGGGAAGGTCTGAAGATAGCAAATGTCTCAATTATCAAGGACCCCAGCACGCCTGTTACATGACGTTCAAATGTTGTGTTATTGTTTTGGACCTCACAGTGAGCTGGCTGTGTGTCCTCGTGCCGGTGATGCTGGCTCCCAGGATTTAAGCAAACGTAATTAGTGTGTGCAGCGGAGCGAGGCAGGGTCAGTAAGCTGTGCAGAGCA
Source organism: Neolamprologus brichardi (assembly GCF_056152115.1). Lineage (NCBI taxonomy): Eukaryota > Metazoa > Chordata > Actinopteri > Cichliformes > Cichlidae > Neolamprologus > Neolamprologus brichardi. Next base: position 486,847 of record NC_142118.1, on the reverse strand, counting down.
CGCCCAGAATCTAAGAGGATGAGATTATCCAATTAGCACACAAAATGTTTTAGAGAGGCAGATAAGTGTGTCTGTTCGGATCGATCAGGCTCATCGAAACAGTTCAGAGTTAAAGAAATGATAGAAGTTTAGATAGAGACACATTTATAACAGCTCAGTGTTGACGAGACCATCTGAGGAGACGATGGCAGCTGGTTCTGCTGCCTTTGTGCCTCGGTGCAATTCATTGAAAAATACACAGAATTATTGTTGAATTATGAATTATTGAATTTGTTGGGCAAAGGCGGCGTTTTAAAGGTCTGTAGAAGGTTTGCAGCAGCTTCTCTGCCACGCCTCAAAAACATGTTTGACTTGCAGCTTCTTCAGCAGGATGTTCGACTTTCTGCACAGATGGTTGTTTTCACATTTATCTGATGGGGAGGCAAAGTTACTCAACACACGAACAAAAAAACAGTTTAGTAGCCTGAGATGAACTAAAACAGCAGAGCTTCATTCTGCTGTTTGATGAACATTTTACTTTATTTTCCATTTTTAATGGTGAAACAACCACATTTAAAGTGCAGGAACACCCGACCGACAAACAAAAATTAGTATGTGTCTTTTTTTTCACATGTCAGGTAACTGTTGTCGAGAAGGTCAGAGATCTTTACCCAGAATAGTTGTTGTCTGCAGAGCTCTGATCTGATAATGTGAGCTTAAAGTTGACTTCTCAGGTGGGATTTTTGCATCACGCTCCGCCTTTTTATTCTGATTCTGCTAGAGCAGCTTTGCATGAGTCCAATTATCATGACTTGGCTGCTCTACACGCTGTCGTCTCCTCAGCTTCTTCTCATTGTGCCCTTGATGCTCCTGCATTCAGCCCTCTCTGTCTCTGCACAGCTCTCTGACAGAGTGAGGAGGATCTTCAGCGTCCCTGGAGAGCTACATTTGCAGTGAGACCATGACTCTGGCAGGTAAATGCAGTCGCAGCACAAACCCGTTCACCTCACACGCCCTGCTCCTCTGCTTTAAACGCTATACTGCGACCGATCTGTTCAAATATGAACATGCAGCATTTGTGTCGTTATTATGTCCGCTGGTACGACATAACGAGCATGACTTACGTCGTCAGTCCTCGACTGCGTGATTCAGCTTGATCTTCTGTGTGTCCTCAGCCTATAAAGAGAAGGTCAAAGAGCTCCCCCTGGTGTCTCTGTTCTGCTCATGCCTGAACCCACGCACTGCAGAAAACCCGACCTACAAGGCAGAAGGTAAGAAATCTCCTTCACACGAGCACTGGTGCTTATTAGGGTTCAGTCGCTTATAAAAGACAGACAGTATCTCTGTGGCTGAAGTTTGATGCTCATCCACAGATGACCCAGTCAGGCCCACAGTCAGAGCTGACGCACGCTGATCCTTTGTCCTAATTCTGGATCTTTCTAAATTATCACCTTTGGAGCTAAAAGTGAGCGAGAAGCAGTTTTGTTTCCCTCTAAATTTGAATCTAAAGTTCTAACAGATCAGGAGTGACCGCGAACTGGAACTAAATTCTGAACATATAACTTATATTTCAGTCTTGGCGTCATTTCTACAGAGTGAAACACTTTCTGTGTTCTTCCTGCAGATCTCTGACTAAAGTCAAACATTCGATCTCAAAGTAAACCAGATTCTCCATCATTTACATTTTGCATTTCAGCCGAAGTTTATGCTTCAGTATCACTGCAGCTGTCAGACGAGGAGTGGTCCAGGCGATGGACTGCTCGTGCTCGTGGGTTTGAATCCTCGTCGGGGATTTCTTATCTCTTTGTACGTGTGTGACAATAAATGTGTTTGCTGCTATTTAAGCGAGAGATCTTGGATACTTCTTGGTACATCACGAGGCACCTTTATAATCTCTGTATTGATTTTAAATGTGCAGCTGACCACGTCATACTTTTACAAACATGTGAAAGTTTGAGTGTTGAGCACCGTCAGTGATCATTCAGCATCCAGGCCTCTTTCCTCCTCATTATAAACTTCCCCGAGGCTCTGTCCCAGGAATATGTGATTTTATGTTTATAGCAGCATCTCATTGTGTAATCATAAAGACACATTCCTCTGTTTATTTATGGCACCAACTCTAAATATCAGCTATGATTTAACTTCCAAACCATTAAAGATCTGTGAAAAGACCGAACTAATTTTAAATTACTGATTAACCCCCCAAAATGTATGAAACTGTATAAATACTGTATAAATACTAAATACTAAACATTTAGTTTGATTCGATTTTAAAGCACACGTTGACATTTCTTATTAAATAAAGTGAGTTCAGTCGGTCTGATTACAGCGATCTCATTTATAGACGACTGGTCTCTCTAACCTCGAGATACAGCACATTAGTCCAGCTTAAGTTGAATCATGGAGATGAACAAAACGCTGGCTCGCCTGCTGTGAGGAAGGGTTTGTGTTTGCTTATTTATATATATATATATATATATATATATATATATATATATATATATATATATATATATATATTTTTTTTTTTTTTTTTTTTTTTATTTAAATAATAAATATTTTTATTTAAATAATATATATATATATATATATATATATATATATATATTTTTTTTTTTTTTTAAAAGAAGCAAAAACAACCCTGCTGCTATCGTTCAGCCGTCCTCCAGCACACAGAATAGACTCAACATCTTTTTGTTCTTGTACTTTTCCCTGAACGAGTTTCCATGTTTTAAAATATAACATGATGGCGATGTTAAAGATGAGGTCATGGATTCTGTTCTGACAGTAAATGCTGCTTCCACCAACACAGATGCAGTGGACTTGGCCTGGTGCGTCATCAAAGACGTAGAAGTCATCGAGCTGAACAAGCGTGCATCGGGCCAGGCCTTCGAGGTCATCCTCAAGCCCCCGTCTTTTGACGGCTTGCCTGAACTCAATGCCTCCATGCCGCAGCGCCGCGACCCATCCCTGGAGGAGATCCAGAAGAAGCTAGAGGCGGCTGAAGAGAGGCGAAAGGTGAGGGAGCGTCATCTGAACAGAAAACATCTGCTGTTTGTGGCTCGTTCAGCCATTGTTAAACATCTGTTAGCACTCTTTGTGTGATTTATCGGAGAGACGGAAATAGGCTTAAAATGAATGAAGGGGAAGTGGGAGGGAATATTGGAGTGAACGGAGAGAAAGAAGGAACTGAGCTGGGGGAGATGAAAAGAGGCAGATGAAAGAGCAGGGACCATCCTGTGAGGACACAATGATTCATATTCATCCATCAGAGAGGAGGAGGGAGCGACAAACAGGGGAAAGGTGAGGAGAGTGAAACGATTGTTAGAGATGGAAACAAGGCAATTCCAATGTCTTTGGATTCACTGGCTCACAGTGATCTGATGTATTAGTTATGAGGTTTGGCTCACCTGAGGACAAAGATTACAGGTGCTGACAACCGCACACATCTCAGTTTGTGTCTGCAGCCTTCAAATATGTTTGAACTTTGTTGAAATAGGTGAAAGCTGCAAACACCCTGCTTATCACCTGCAGTTTTGTGTAAAGGATGAGCAGCTGCCTTCACTTCTCCATCTCCCTGCAGTGCCAGGAGGCGGAGCTGCTGAAGCACCTGGCGGAGAAGAGAGAGCACGAGCGCGAGGTGATCCAGAAAGCTTTTGAGGAGAACAACAACTTCATCAAGAACGCCAAGGAGAAGCTGGAGCAGAGGATGGAGGCCAACAAGGAGAACAGGGAGGCTCTGCTGGCAGCCATGCTGGAAAGGCTGCAGGAGAAGGTAACGTGGCCGTGATTAACCCCCCGACCGTTAGAGGAGAGGGTCGCAAACTGATCTCAAACAATCATTGTTTGTGTGGTTCCTCACAGGAGACCAGGGTTCATCTCCCACGTGGGACCATTGTTTTTGTTTGGGGGGGGATTAGGTAAAAGTCCAGTGCTGATAATGCTGAGCAACGTTTTTGTGGTGCTGATGAGTCATTTTAACATGTGACATGTAGTAGTTCGACAGCAGTGTCACAAATGTCATATTAATGTTACTTTTAGGCCAACCATATGTTTTATATGTGCACATGTATTTGTGCTTTAACTATGGAGGCGATCTGGCCCATCTTTGACTTTAGTAAAGCAGCATAAACATGTCGTTTATGTGTCGTTGTTCTGTTCAGAATAGACGAACATTTAACTTTGCTGGTTCTTTTCATCCAGTCTTAATGATCTCCTGGGATAACGTAGAAACTACTTTTTATTTTGCTTTTGCAGGAATCAGCTCCCTGCACACCTGTCAATCAGAAATAGCCACGCCCTTAACCTTAAGCCTGATCTGTCCAGATGGATGAGCCCGACCCTCCGTACAGTTAATAATGAAGTTTTTGTGCTGGGCTGTAAACCTGCTGTTTGGTGCAGCGTCGTTGGACAGTTAAACGTGGGAGTCTGTGGGGACGTTTGCTACATTATTGCAAACTGTCCTTTAAATTCGACTTTTGAATGCTTTTCTTCTTTTTCTCTCGCTACAAAGGATTTCTGCAAGCTTTGAAGTTTTCTATTTTCTCACAGCCAGCTAATGGCTTCGGATGAAACTTTACATTTCCTGTAAAAATCAGTAATGAAGACGTTACACTGATATTTGTCCATGTGCATCGCAAACTGTGAAAATGACTCGTTACTGTCCCGTGTGTGTTATTTCTGAACCCAAACTTGTTGCCAGGCAACTTGTAGCGACACTAATGAAGCGTTGCTGGTTTTGGTCCAACACAGAGTGAACATCAACAAGTTTTTACTGTTTCAGCTACAAAGTTACAGACATGAGATTTAGCAAGATGTCAAACACACACTGAGAGCTAAGAAAAAGTTTTTTGAGTGTAAATGAAGCTTCAGCTGAACGTTTCTCTTCTGGTTTGGCACTGCTCACAAACCTGATCAGCAAACATGAATATTCGTGCAATGAAATCAAGTTGTTTCAGTTCTTCCACTCGGTCTCGTTGGGCTGTTCAAACCTTGACGCCGGCGTCTCCTTCATTAATGAAAATGTCTTCCTAAATGATAACGGCGCTCATGTTTCTGTGTCTGGCAGGACAAACATGCAGAGGAAGTGAGGAAGAACAAGGAGATGAAGGAGGAGGCCTGCCGGTAGACGAAGGGCACGAGGAACCGAAAGAGCGAGGAAAAAAAATAAAAAGGGGGGAACAGTGCATTAAAAGAAGAACTCAACAGCAACTAGGGCAGATTTTGGTTTTCATATTTGATGTTTGCTGCGATGATTCTGAACAAGCTGTATAAAGTTTAGCCACTCTTGATGTTAAATTTCTCTTTTTTCTAAAGGAACATGGGGGGGGGGGGGCGCCTCAGCACTAATGTTTTTAAAGAGGAACAGCCATCCAATCATGACTAAGTAAAAACAGGAATTAGAGCTCCTGTGTTCAGCATCAGAAGATGATTTTAGTGAAGCTGTGTTTTTCTTGGCAACGCCTCCAGTTTCTCTCCAGTTAGACTGAGTATCTGATCATTACCTCATAAAACCTGGAAATCTGTGATGTGCTTTATTCAGACTGGACAGTGATGTTGTTTCAGAGCCTCACTCAGCCATAACCAGCTCCACTCATTAAACACACAGGACCAGCTTTAAATCTGGAAACAGCTGCAGGTCCACGCGCTCGTTCTTCTCACTGTTTCTTTCACTCCGTCTGGGTTTGTCTGTGAGTCTCACTAACGCTTTATGAATATGAAACAAATACCTGGGGGGGACTTTAGCTGTAGTGTAGTCGTAGATCAGTGACATGCGTTTGAGTCTCTTAGAGTTAGAGCACTGATTGCACTCTTATTTCATTAAGCACAACTCAAAGCACACACAGTATTCATACAAGGAGAGCAGTGAACACATACAGTAAAAACATTACGAGGAGGGGAAACGGTGACTGACTTCACAGTTCGGACGCATTTCTGGCTTCGATGGGTCGATTCGTGAGGCCGATCTGACCGACTTGCTTTGGTGTCTCTGATTGTTTTTGGTTTTCACAGGAATTCCAACCTAAAAGATTCAAATGGGATCAAATGTGCTTACGTGGTTTGGTCATGCTGATTTGATTGAAGTGTGTCAAATGTTTGCGCTGTAACGGGGGAGTCGTACACGGGCTTTGTACTTGCTGTAACTGTGTGTTGCTGTATATCTTCAAGGCTGGGTTGATTGTACCTGTTTGGCATGATCAATAAAAGCAGCTTGGCTGAACTCGAACTTTCTTTTGTTTCTCATCATTTTCAGATTTGATGGTGATATTTTTCACACTGATGTCCGTGACAGACAAACAGTGGTAGCTGGGATATCACAGCACAATCGAAATGATCGCCACTCTGTGTATTCAACTTGCAAAGCGACGTTGGTTCACCAGGGTTCAGTTCAGTCTGCTATCAGTTTGAACTGCATGCGATCTGTAGAGAAACTAGGATGAAATGTGCCGAGACTTTGTCACGGAACAAAAATGAGATGAGAAAATTCTGGAGAGACGAGATTCAATCGAATCGAATCAAGTCATGTAGGAAGGTGGGAGGAGTTTGGAAGTGATCCAATCAGAAGTAAGCTCCTTGTGTAGCAAAGTTTAGCACGCACACCATTCAGTCCCTTGGAAACAGAGGTGGAAGTACAACTAGCTCTCATGTTTCTCCTGAAAATGCATAAAAACTGTCGATGCCAAGGAGAAAGCAAAGAGTGGACACATGGACATATCTCGCAACTGATGTTAAAGAAAATAAGACACTTTGTAAAACGTGTAGAACAACTCTCGGTAAAAACACAAACTTTTATGTATTTATATTTTAGTCGACTGAATCAACTTCAGATTTAGTATTCGATAATCTTCAGCTGAAAAAAATAGACTGACCCTAAAAGAGTTTAGGTGCTTAAATTATGACTAAAACTAAATCATAGTTTGGTGCAGGCAGAGATAAGCTGCTACCTACAAGGGAGAAAGCAGTCAAAGGTCCCCAGGGGCTGGGGTATGCATAAGCACTTACCTGCAGAAAGGATGAGCTGGGTTGCAAGGCAGCTTGCAGATGGACATCGAGTGCCACTATAGTCAATTAATATTTAGCTTAAAGTGAAAGTTAAATGTATGTGAGTCTATAATATTTTACAAAAAGAGGAGCGACCAACAAAAATAGTGCTGTCATTAAAAATACTGTGAGATGCATTTATTAACATAAAAATAATTTGACCTGAGTTTATTATTTGTGTCACAGCTGATTCAGACGTTAAAGATACACATTTTTAATTATGAATTATGTTTACAATGAAATGAAAATAGTATAAAATGTAAAAAGAAAAATACCGAATTAGGAATAAAATAGGAACAAATATAAAAAAAGACACATATCCACAAATTAATATTATTTATCATGTACAAATGATGTCAACAACAATTCAAGGCTCACACTTTTGTCTACCATCGCTGATTACAGTTACAATAAAGCCCCGCGACCACCAGGGGGCAGACTGACACTCTGCAGCCGTTTAAAGCTCTCAGTCACAAAGCAAGCTGCTGCTGCAGCTAGCGCGCTAACAGCTAAGACGGGAAAAACGCGAGCACTAAAACATCACACAGGTCAAAAATGACTCTTTCATGTTACACATTTTACTTTCATATCTGAACCTGTTATAACTTAATGCAAACTGGCAGAATGCAGGTTTGTACAGGGTGAAAACAGCGTGCTGAAAGAAATGCGTCCATCACAAGTCGCCGCCTTCCTACCCCTGAGGTATGACGGTGGGCCTCACACAGGTACAGCCGGCGGTGATCACCTCTGTCCCCAGTGTGAAGATGTACTGCTTCCTCGCCTTCCTCCCTTTCTTCTTAGACGGTTTGAGGACCCTGTGGTGATGCAGGAAAGAGTTGTAAATATATAACTGAAAGGTCACAGCCCCTCCGAGAGCGCTGTGTTTGAAGGGGCTTTATGTGGGGGAAATAAATGAAATGAAGGCTCTCAGTTTAATTCAGTTACACGTGTTTTGCATTCAGTTTAATGCAGTGAAAGCAGCAGCTGCTGTGCTGACGCACTTACTTCTAACAAAGGCTGCGAGCCATGCAACGACTTTCTATCTTTGTTTCGTCTTGAATGTGGTTTATATGGGAAACAACAGTGAAAAACCATAACGTGCATCTGTATGTGTACTGTGGTTCTATAGACATGCCTTTGACCTGCTAACACATTACTGTACACAACCTCCACTGCGGTTTTTCAGCATGTTTGTGTTTTTAGCACAGATTGCCACAAAGGATGGCTCTGATTGGTTCTGCAGCATGACAACAGTGCCACACAGCCCCGGTGATATGGAGCTATATTTGATGACAGAAGCACAAACTGGGCCCTGATCACGACATTACAGATCAGGCTGAAGAATCCACGTCGCCCACTCGTGGACCCTCTAAAACTGTGTTTATCAAACAGTAATACCTGGTGACTGCAGACTCATTTGATTGGATCTTTTGGAAAATTGAGGAATATTGTTGATCTAAATACAAAACAAAACAAAAAAAACCCTCAACATCATTCAGCTACCAGATGCCCACATTCATTCGCTGATGTTTGGTCCGAGTGACAAACGTGTGAGAAAACAAGACGTGTTGATGCTTATCCAGGCGAGGAAATCCCAAAATGTGTATTCTGTTCTTCACTGAAGAAGTTGGACGAGCGACGAAACGTCCGACTGAAAACGCGACGTCCAGATCAACACAAGCAGCTCTTTGAAGACTTGATTCAAAATGATTTATATTTCAGTTCATATCCACACAAAGTGCATTAAAATACTAAAAAAGTTTTAAAAATTGTTTAATTAAAAAGTAAACTTAGTAAAAGTAAAGGAAAAATACCAAAGGGCTAACGACAGGGTATTAATTTATTATTAGTAGTAGTATAAATTATTCAATATTGTAAATACTGTAATGTAAAGTATTTTTTTAAAGTAACGTTTACTAAATAGTAAAAAAAGTATTTTTAATACCACTCATGACAAAGTTTTGGAGAGAAAAACCCTCAAATGTTACGCATGACAAACAAACTAACCACAGAATTTATTGAACAACAAACGAACAACATTTGAAACAAAACGAGTCCGTGTGATCACCGCACAGCAACTTTGTATCTACAGTTTTTGAATTTAGCTGATGATTTTAAAAAGTTTAAAATATTAAGAAAGAAATTGTGACGAAGCAAATGTGGTCAGTCGGCGTCGGCATGGAAACACCCAGTGGCTCCTGTTTTCTAGGTTAAGTGGAAAGACCTGCTTCCTGTTTGAGACCTGCGCAGTCATATCAGGACGCGAAGTACGGAGAGAAATGTCCAACAAGCGCCGTGTTTGTCTGTGAACGCGTTCGCTGATGATGGTGGTGAAAACTGTCCCTGCACTGAGCATTTCTGTTGCTGTTCTTTGGCTCTTTGTGCTCAACGAGCTTCAATCTGGATTCTTTCTGTTATCAGCGCTGTCTCTGCAAATGAGCTGAAACTGAACACAAGAGCAATTCTAGCTGTTCTGATGAAAACAAAACCACAGCAGCTCACCTGTGGAGGACCAGAACTTCGTACTTGATGGGTTTAGCCTCCAGGGCTCTATCCTCCCCTCCTCCCTGTGGACTCAGACAGCCGGTGGTGAGGCACTGGGCGTTTGAGATACGCTTGGGCAAACGAGAGTCCACGGACGAGTCACTGCGGACGGACGGGTCAGAGAAAAACACTGTAACCTAAAGATTAACACGACCCAGTGAAACATAGGTGAATAACAGCAGGGTCTTACATGTACGTCCACGGTGACAGAGACATGTTGGCGATGCTTGAGGGAGATTTTGCGGTGAAGTGCGGCAGCACTGAAGGATCTATGACCAACCTCACACTGTTGCCCTTCAGTCCAGCTCTGGGCCCCAGCTTTGCTGAGGCCGACTGGCTTTTCCTGGCACCGTGCAGCAGGGGAGCCAAGCTCAGGACCAGCAGAGTTCTCAACACCTAAGCAAGACAAGAGCGTGCAGGCCACAGCGTGTCAAAGTGCTGCATCAGCTAGAACACATGTGAGGAAAGGAAATATAACTTCACGACTGCTGCCAGTTCTTACTGGATGATCAGTGAATGAATCCAAAATGCATTTTGTTGTTAATCACTGCCATGCATTAGGACAAATGTCTGCGTCTTGATTTTGGGACAACGTTATGAAATAAGTGTTCAGAAATCAAATGTGCTACTTTTTTACATCACATTGTATAAAAGTGGCTCTAATTGAATAATCCCCGATAAAAGTTAAGGACAAAGCAGCTCGACTCACCAGCAGCATGACTGTTGCCTCAAAGCTCGGCGTAACTGTGAAGCCCTCCTGTCGTATCCTGTAACGTCTGCAGTCGAGCAGCGTTTATACGCCGGCACGCTCAGTTGGTGTGCTGGCAGCATGTGAGATGCATTTCCGCTCTGACTGTCACCGATTCTGCAGAAACGCGCGCTGATATTCGAAAAGAGTTTTGTTTCCGTGCACTAACTGTGCGTGTTATGTGTGATTACATCATGTAGCATATTTACTATGAAATCTTCAAAACTCTTAAGGTTTTTTTTTCATTTGACCCCATTTTGACCTGCTACAACAAGTATAATCCTCCTGCATGGATGTTCAATGTTGACACTTTCAGAAGGTGTCAAAGGTGTGAAAGCTGTCCTGCACCCGTCCGTCTTCTTGAAGTTGTTGGGAAAATTATAATCTGCTTCACAGTTTCATCGGGGGAAATGTTCAGCAAACAAAATAAGCAGCGATTGATGTGAAAGTCAAGTTCAAGGTGATGCGGGTGTTCAAATACAGTTGCAGTTATCAAAAAGCAATGTGAAATAGTGACAATTATTGTGTGTGTGTGTGTCTATCACAACCGCAGAGCTCTGATTATCTCGACTCACATCAAGTTGTAACTTTATCACAAACAAACAGGAACAAACAAATTAAGCTGAACTGCATCAACTTTCTGTTTTTTCTGAAACATAGAAAAGCTAGTAACGACACCTACGCACAAACTCAGTCTAAACAATGTAGGTCAAGGAAATGCTGACACAGCTTCTGGTAATGAATCAACATACTTCTTAAATGCAAGCCATGTGATAACATCTTCTCTCCTTGTGTAACATGTAGAGTGAAGTTAGGAGAAATGGTTTCTGAAGAACACTGAAGAAGTTTCTTTCCAGGCTCTTTAGCTTTCATGTAAAGTGCTTTTAGAAGCCCCAGTTTGGCCCAGATAGCTCAGGTAAAAGCACAAAGCCATCTAAGATCAGGCAAACCAAAGTAGTATAGAAACTCAACAATCAAACATGGGTTTTAAAACATTTTTAAATAAAGAAGTTAAGATCCCGTTGGACTTCCAGATACAGACAAACAGCTCTAGTGACAGACGTAGCAACACCAACTGATAGCAACATCGGGTAAAGCAGCAGTGGTCTGCGTGGAGGCCTCGGTGCAGCGGCCCCAAAGCAGGCGAGCGGCTGATCCCAAAACAACATCCAAGATCTGCAGGAGAGCGCAGTCCCAGGAACGGCATATTTATAAAGTCCATTTATTGGTGTCGTACCAATTTAAGAAAAGTTGGAGTTTTTGATGCTACTTGATATTCATTAATTAAAGAGGAATAGTTAGCTTACCATAGCCTAGCATAAAGCTATGGTAAGCTACGGTAGTTCAAATCTGCCAAAACTGACATTCTGATTGTTTCATTTGTACATTAAGTATAAACATGTTGAGGTAGGCTGTGTGTTTTAATGTGCTGTAAACTTCTTTAGCTGGATTAACTTAAGGACATTTCCAGTCTTTAAAACAAGCCAAGCTAAGCTAAACAAAGCTAACTAGCTTATATTTACAGCGGACACTTGTTTTCTCAACTGACACACTATAAAAAAATAACAACTTAACCTCCTAGGACCTGCGTCCACATATGTGGACATCACATTTTGGGTTATTTAGACCAAAATACTGAACTTTGGTAAATGGTCTGTATTTGTATAGCGCTTTTTACTAGTCCCGCCTAGGGACCCCAAAGCGCTTTTACACGTCCAGTCATCCACCCATTCACTCTCACATTCACACACTGGTGGAGGCAGCTACGGTTGTAGCCACAGCTGCCCTGGGGCAGACTGACAGAAGCGAGGCGCCATCGGCCCTTCTGGCCAACACCAGTAGGCGGTAGGTGAAGTGTCTTGCCCAAGGACACAACGACCGAGACTGTCCGAGCCGGGGCTCGAACCGGCAATCTTCCGATTACAAGGCGAACTCCCAACTCTTGAGCCACGATCGCCCTGAACTTTGCTCTACAAGGGCCTGATATCCACTTACGAGGACATTATCCTGCTACTGTTCTATCAAAATTTTAAATGAATATCCTCATGTGTGGCTCTGATTTTTATTAAAAACAAAAATAAAGTTTAAAAAAAAATCTTTGTTTTTACATTCATCGGGCCCCAATGTGACCAAATATCAAAGAGAAATTAAAAGTGCTGCCGTGGAAGAGTTCGGGTCTTAGGAGGTTAATTATTATCCCATCGTGTCAAACTTTTCAATTAAAGCCAAGCTGAGTTTCTCTAATGTTTCAAACCTTTAAAAATGAGCCAAAGCCTGAACGTCCCAAACAGAGAGATCAACTGAAGTGAAATTATGGCCAGACTGTTCCCTTTATGCTGCAGTCAGCAAGTGCAGCTGTTTTTCCTTATAAACAAATTTTAAAATGTTCTATTTGAATAATGTAACCACAGAGCGGAGTTAAAGGGAAGCAGAGGTCACGCCTGTAGAGGAGATCACATGGGAGTTGGTGTAAATCAGGTTGAAACAAAAAGTGTTACAGAGTGACAGTGTTAACAGCCTCACACTCAACATAAAAGACCCGATTCGAGTTTCCGTGGATGAACAGACAGATTATTTATTTTTGTTATGTTCTTTGAACAAGCATCACTTCCTTACTCAGACAAAGCAGCCAAATGTATTTGTAGTTATGGCGGGTTATGTAACAGTCAAACAGCGTAATTATTCCCAAGTTCAAGATAATTTATTGATACGGCTCCTTTCACAGTACGGCTCTGACAGCTGGTGTAAAAAAGTGAGTTAAAGGGAATCACAGAGCAGCGCTGATGGACTCGAGCAGTGGAAACTGAAAACACGTCAATGAGGTCAACTAATGAATCCCACGCTTTTTATGTGAAATGAGGCGCTGGGTTTACCATAACCACAACGCTGATACACGTAAAGTTTATATATGAATGATTTGATATCAGATTTATGACACTGCAAAGTCATTTACAGTCCTGTAAAACAGTCTTCAGCCCTAATGTTTTTATATTTTCTGTTTCTGAAGGTCTTTCAAAAAACTATTTTCTCATTGGCTGATTTTGTTTAATCCAGTCTGTGTAGAAATGAAAAGTATCCTAACGTCACGTCCTTAACAGGAGAGACCCAGCAAAACATCCTTCAGCTGCTCAGAAATGCTCTCAGGGGGTGGAGGCTCGCACGAAGCCGTTCTTCAGGAAGGAAGAAGCTGAGCTGAGCCAAATTACACAAAAACTGGGCGACAGGTCGCACGGAGGTTTGGTCCAAAGCGCGATGTTCGAGGAGACGAGGTCAGAGGTAAAACGGCGAGCGTCTGCAGCTGTGGGTAAAACACGGTGGAGGCTCGGTCACACGTCGGGGTCGTGCAGACAAACACGAGATTTCACACAGGAGTGAGAAATGTGCTCATACAAAAGGCTGCACACGTTTCCCTTTTCTCACAAACTACAAAGAAACATTTTCACCATATTCGTGTTACAGTTTTCTCTCTGCTTCCATCAAACAGAACCCAAATCTGCTCGTTGCAGCCTGTGGTCTGCACACAAACAAACAGGCTCTGATTAGCTTTAGTTTCATTTCTGTGCTTTTATTTTCTGTAGAAATACTCAGAGTAGACCGGGACAATATAATTTCCCTGTTTAAAGAAATATTTGTTACAATCAAACTGTGGCTGCAGCTGCGAGGAACGACGGACACGTCACGGGCTGAATCAGGCGTAGGAGTTCAGACCTCAAGGCGCCGCGTCCTGGTGCAGAGAAACGAAACGCTGAGGCGGGTCGAGTTCACTCTTATCTTCAGCACGATCACAGCCGCAGTGATTGTGAGGCCACATCTGACCTTTGGCAAACCTGAGAAACTCACACCAGCACATAACCAGAATAAAAAGTGAGAAGGGTGAGGTTGAACGCCGACTTCCTAAACAGTTCTGAGGTCTGTGTCGAGCGTGGGAGCCGCCACCCACACACCGAGGTGTGGATTGATCGGGGATTTTAAAAGCTTCTTGTAAACACTTGTGTACCTGCAGGAGAGATTACCAGACATGCAGCCACCTCCCCCACGTGTGCACAGGTACGGCGCTCTCAGTGTTCAATCAAGAGCCTTTTTCACACCAACAATGACATTTTATTTTTTTATATTTCACAACAACACGTCAACTATATACAAGCCCAGAAGAGACAAACGCAGGTAAAAGAGCGTCGGTGACGATGTTTGAAACCAAAGACGCTCTCAGGCAACGTTTCCACCATGAACTGAAACAAGTGCATGAATAAACTTTATCTTCTCCCAGTTTGCAGAGCTGAGCTGCTGACACCAAAGCAAACGTGACAGATGAACGGCGGGGGGCGTGCTATCGTCCACGGCTTCTTAAAAGTCCAAGTAATTTATTTCTGTCTCAAATGAGGAAGATGATGTCATCAGCCACCATGACTTGGTTGTCATCCTGCATGCGGGCCAAAGCGCCACGCACCTCGGCCTCTGCAAACACGTTCTGACGCTCCTTGTTGATGGCGTCCATCAGCGCGCTCATCTTCACCGACTGAGCGTGAGCAGACTGGAACACGGCGAACAGCGACGACTTGAACTCCTTCAGCCTGGGAGGAAAGACAGGAAGCCGTGACATTTCAAAATAAAGGCGCGCGCACACACACACGCACGCACACAGACACACGCACACAGACACACGCACACAGACACACGCACACACAGACGCACGCACACAGACGCACACACACAGACGCACACACACAGACACACACACACACACCTCTCTGCAGACAGCTCAGCGTCTTCAGCCTGCAGCGAGGCGTCCGTGGCCTCGTCCTCTCTCGGCTTGGCTGGTTTCGGGGTGCCAGCCTGGACTGAAGAACAAACACCAAAGTGAGACGTGATGCAGAACCGAACATGAAGCTGAAACATGCAGAACTACACTCAGAGACTTTTCCTACAGTGATGCAAACTCATAATGATGTTGTTTTATTACACGGCAGCGATGCTGACTTTGCCTTTTTAAAATATAATGTAAAAAATTTATAAAAATTTGCTGTTTTTTTTTTTATTAACCTTTATTTAACCAGGAAAATCCCATTTGAGATTAAAAACCTCTTTTTATAAGAGTCAAATTAAAAGTATATTAAACCTGCTCTTCTAGCTCAGTGCAGTGAACAGGATCATACTAGCACTGATAGTAATGTTGGAAACTTTATTATGGATGATGTGAAAGTTAACTTGGTCTGTAAGAGGCGACAGACTGCGGCGTGACAACACGTGATGCTCACTCTCAGGGACTTCCTGGTCTTCGCTGAAGTCGTACGGACTGTAGGCCTCACTGCCCTGAGAGCCACGTCGCCCCCTACAGGACACAAAGCATCAGTGCTGAAGCAAAGGCACCATTTAAAAAAAGCTGTTTATCACATGGGGGCGGGGTTTATGTGTCACTACCTCTTCCTCGCAGCTCGCTGTGAACGCTGCGTGGGCATCTCCTCCTCCTCCTCCGAATCAGAGTTGTGCTCCTGTCGTGAACGTTTCTTCTCCTTCTCCAAAACCTGTAGAGAGAAAAAACAACATGAATAAATGTGAACGTCCTCGACCTCCCAGCTCAGCACGCAGGAACAACACCGACCTTTTTAAAGTAGGCAAACTGGACGAGCTCCACTGCGACCTCCGAGTCCTGCAGCTCCACGGCTTTGCTCATGCGGGCCTTGGCGTGCGCCGTGGACAGACGGATCAGAGTCTCTAGAGTCCGGGCCGTCACCGGAGAGGTCTGTGGAGAGAACGAGGATCAGCACCGACACATCAGGACACATCTGCATCTCCGTGGGTTTAACCAGAACACCAACAAACAATCTGCCTCCACTTTTTCTCCCACAAACAATCAGGTTTCACTGCGTCTTATATCCGGTTATGTACACGTTAGATTTGTCGGCTCGCGCTCACCCTCGCCAGATCGGCCCCCAGCTGTTCCTGACTCCTCAGCCTCGAGTACTCCTCTGCGATGTGATTGGCCGCCTCCTCTGTGAGCACAGGAGTCACAGCCTTGGCGATGTGGATGTACTTCCTCATGAACTCCTTACTCACAATTTTATCCCTGAAACAAAGCAAACGTTTATTCTGCTGCAGTCACACGTTATTAACACAGGAGGCGCGTCTGAGCTCTGACCTCTTCCTCTTGCTCCCGTGCAGCAGGTTGTTGTGCTTCTCGTAGATCTGCAGCTCCTCGTGCTCCTCGACCGCAGCGTCTGGATCGTCTGTCGCCAGGACGTCCACGGTCCCGCCCAAAGCCATGGCTGAAACACACAATGTTGTTTTAATAATCGGACAAAAACGCTCTCATCTCGCCGTCCTAGTACGAATGACGTACCGGCTCCCTCCTGCTCGCGGGGGTCACGGTAGCGGTGCATCCTGAGCACGTGGTCGGAGATCTCGCGATCCTGCTCGGGGTCCATCTGATCCAGCACGATGAAGAGGAGGTCAAAACGCGACAGCAGCGAGTCCTGGAGGCCGATGTTGTCCATGGGCGTTTTATACTGATCGTACTGCAAAAAGGGACACGCAGAGTTTTCTTTAAAGCTCGCGTCCAAAATCAACCAGCGGGCAGAGACGGGTGTGGGTGTGGTCACGCACTCGGCCGTAGACGGGGTTGGCAGCAGCCAGTACGGAGCAGCGGGCGTTGAGACGGGCGTGGATACCGGCCTTGGCGATCGTGACGCGGCCCTGCTCCATCACCTCGTGGATGGCTGTGCGGTCCATGTCGGACATCTTGTCGAACTCGTCGATGCACACCACGCCGCGGTCAGCCAGCACCATGGCCCCCGCCTCGAGACGCCGCTCGCCTGGCGGAGGACAAATGTTGGTGTTGAGCAGGTGTTTCCAGGTGTGTAACGCTTGAACGCCAACGTTTGAACCGATCTCAAACGTCGACGTGGCGTACGCGTCCTATTTTAACACCTTTATGCTAACCTTCAAATATGAGTCCACTCAGCTATGAAGCAGCTGCATCAGCAGGTCAGCAGGAGCTTTAACACCAGCTAACATGTTTTTAATGTTTTCTGTCTAATGTTAGCTCACGCTAACAGAGACCAACAGTGTAGCTAACAGCACGTTGCTCGTGCCGTCGCTACCCGATCCGTACCGGAAACCCGATCGGTACCCCGCATGCGCGAAAGGTGTCTACTTCCGGTCGAAGCGTTTTACGATAGTTACAGGTCAGAGTATCTGTTAAAATGTTAAGAATAATAAGTATCTCTTAACATGTTTGCAATAATGAAGCATTTCAGTACAATGTAGACAAAAACCAAAAATAAAAAGATAGTGACAGATCAGGGCTCCCCGATCCGTACCGCGCATGTGCAGATGTTTTCTTCTTCTTCTGTTGGTTTAATGGCAGTTTACTCCCCAGTGTACGAGGATACTGCCACCTGCTGACCGAGCGAATGAACCCTATTGTAAACTGAATTAGCGTCATTACAAACGCGTGTTAAATTTGATTTAGTGATAGTCGAGTGTGTTTATGCTTGTCTGTGTTGAGAGGATTGACTGGAATAGTGTTGATGATGTCCGCTATCACTGTCAGCTGTCAGTAAACACTTCATCTGGCTGCTGAATCTTCATGTGACACATTACAAAGTCTGTATTATTAAGTCTGTAATTAGGCGCCATTCTTCTTATTTTACGGCGCTGTTGTTCAATCGGGGAACGCTCTCTGTTGAGGAGAAAAGCATGAATTTGTTTGTATACGGATTATCCATTGTTTAAATGTCCCGGTAGTCGAAAAGGAGGCAGAGCTGTTGAGAAATGCTAGGAGCTAACTGGACGCTAACCGTATCATTCAAATATACTGAATGTCGCAATGTTGGCAAAGAGAGGAAGTGACATAAGATTTGCGCATGCGGGGTACCGATCGGGTTTCCGGTACGGATCGGGTAGCGACAGTGCCGCCTCCATCGTCACTACAACAGGCGACACGAAGCAAAGATGTCAAACGTTTTCTGACAGTAAGGCCGGACATGGTGGAGGCTCGCTGTGGCGCAGCTCTGCTGGCTGCAGTCACAGAGCTCCTTTACTTGTTTAGGTTAAACAAACGGGGACATTAGTTACCCGTCTCCTGATCCGTGGTGACGGCAGCGGTCAGACCCACACCAGATGACCCTCGTCCGGTCGTGGGTATGGCTCGGGGTGCTGTGTGGAGGACGTAACGCAGGAGCTGGGATTTGGCCACCGATGGGTCACCTGGGAAACACGAACACACCATTAACCCCCCCCATCAGAACTGAACTACCATCATGTCCACGTGTGAGTTTGTCAGCAGCCGTTCCCTGTGGTCACCACAAGGAACAAGTCTGTGTCTCTCACAGATGCTGATTTATGGCACAAACATTTTACTGTTCAGTGCTACAAACTGCATCCGTGAGGTTCACCTCTGCCTGCTGTCCATGAACGTAAAGCTGAATAAATCTGAGTCACCATAAAAGTGAGTCCTGACTTAAACCAACGCTCTCACACTTCCACGCGAGCTAGGACGACGCCCTCGTACCGATAAGCAGGATGTTGATGTCTCCTCTGATTCGCGAGCCGTTCTCGAGGACCTTCTCCACGCCTCCCAGCAACATGCAGAGGATGGCCTTCTTGATGTACTCGTGGCCGTGGATACTGGGAGCCAAGGAACGAGCGAGCTGATCGAACACGTCCTACGAAGGACGAAGATTTAAAGGGTTTAGTGTCACGTTTAGGATTACGCCTCCACGCGTGAGAAGGCAGCCGAGACGACTCACTTTGGAACGAGTCTGACTGAAGTTCCTGATTTTGGCCACGTCGTCAGCGGTAAAGCACGGCGACACCTCCTTGGTCATTTGTTTGATGTGGCAGGCGATCATGATGGTCCTTTGAGGAAGAGAAGGGACGGGTTAGAAGCAGAGACGGACCGATACGTAATATCGGCTCGGTCCGTCTCTAGTTAGAAGACAAGTGGTAGGCAAGTGAGGCAAACCCGTTAAACCCCAGTTAGCATTTTATTCCAGCTGACCTGAACGTGCCAGAGGTGAAGCCTCCCTTCTTGCCAGGCAGACAGCGGTACGTCCCAACCACCTGCACCCGGTCTCCTGGTTTGACTGCATCCACCAGGTCGTTGTCCAAAATGATGTCCACAGAGCGCGGAAGTTGGCCAGCAGGAGCTTTCTCAGGCATCTCCTGCACTGTGATGGTTTGGTGGTCCTTGTAGATGGACAGCCCAAACTCCGTCTCCAGAGGATTGTTCTCTTCGTCCTGTTTCGAGTCAAACGGGACACGAGATAAATACTTAAATAAAGACAGCGGTCACGCCCAAGTCTACAGAGAATGAGGCACATTTACCTTGGTGGGGTAAATGGCACTGGAGGGGAAGGCATCCAGGGAGGTCAGGTCCGTGTACTTCCTCTCCATCGTCTTCTTAGTGGCTGGACAGTAGTGAACGCTGCGCACTACTTTGGGACGGACGAGGGAACCTACGAAGCAAACAGGAGGCATTAGCCTTCCACACACGTTGATAGAGACTTTGTAACACTTAACGATTACACGAATAAATAAAGACGATATACTCACACTTTGTAATGATGCCCTCCACACAAACCATGCTGCCCAGCAGTCGGGAGGTGAGCGTTCGGGGGGAGACATGCTTGGATCCAAAGCTCCCCTCCAGGCCGATGAAGAACTCCTCGTACTGCTTAGCGTAGGTGCCGTCAACAGAGGCCACCAGGTCCTTCAGGGCCCGCTGGAAGGCCAGCAGCTCTTCAAAGGCATTGTTCATCAGTCTGCAAAGTCAAACCATGGATTTTATTATCAAGGCCTTTCGCGTGTTTTCGAGGGCTATGACATCCTGAGAAAGTCGAGTTTTCCACCCAAACTGCAGTTTCACACAGATTTTTTTTTTAAACTTACTCGGTATGGAAACAGGAGTCGAGCTCAAAGGTTCGACAACAGGAAGAAGAAGGTGTATGAATCAAGTCTGGTTTTGGACAAAGCTGCGTTAAACCTGTATTCTTTCTGCTGGCCAGTAGGGGGCGTTGATCCTTCAGGTCTCAGAAATAAAGTCTCCTAGTATTGAACTGTATGGCAAACAGCACTTTGACTTCAGTATACGCTTCCCTGCTTGTTTCAAGTTATACCGAACAAAATCATGATCATTTTGTAAATCATGGTCCCACCAAAGCTGAATTAAGCTGGATGTGGGTCTAAGAGGTCACCAGTCTCTGAGCATCCCTCAGTTTTCCAGACAGATTCAGCCTTCGCTCCTTATAACAAGTTTCAAAACAAGATAAGTGAAGCTCTGAGCCTGGGTGACGGCTACAGCCATCTTTACATACAGTCTGTGTACATACCATTTTGAAACCTGTGAGTTTCTAAGCCCAAGCAGGAAGAGAAAAACTGAGCATGCTTTTCCGTCTAAATATTTATTTTTTTAAAACCGTAAAGATTAAAGGAACCATTCAACATAACATTTTGTGTCATTTTGGACATTTCAAAACCTTTTCGTGGTAATAACTCAGTAACACTGCTCTCTGTATCGGAGCAGTAGCCGTTTGTGTATCTTAAGCAATAAGTTAAGGGGGGGGGTCAAGCAGCCCTGCGTGTGCGACATCAGTGTTCCTGTCTTACTTTGCAGCTCGGGCCTCGTTGCGTCTCCTCAGGTCGTTGATGTTGACGATGAGCCGAGCCTTATTCTCGCTGATCATGTCCCGCACTTTGCTCTGATAGATGCCCTGGTCTTGCTGCAGGTATGCACAGAAGAAACGGGCACACGTTTGATGACGTCGCTTAGCGACTAAAATTACGAGCATGACTGAAAAACATCAACTTTGAAAGCACACTTTTTATACCTAATATCTGCAATCTGACAGCAGCATTATTTTTTTTCTGTAATATACAAAATGACAGCTCTTTTGTTGTGACCGCATGGTTTGTCATCTGAGCTCCAAACAAAGACTTTAAGCGAATTTAAAAAACAGACTTACGTCGTCGTCCAGAAAGTCCAGGTAGTCCCTCTGAGCCTCCCTCATCTCCCGGTCATCTCCCACGTCGGTTGCCATTATGCGCGCTTTGTTATTGTTACTGAAAAGTGGGTAAAATGCCGCACAGCCTTCCGCTCCGAGTGCTCCGCTTCAGTCAAGCCGCACAACTGAAGGGTTTTCGCGCCACTACGTGCCGCCCGCGAGCTCAACGTGACACGCGATTGGTCAATTCGGCACGCACCGCTTTACATAGTCGGCGGGTAAACGTGCAACTGTCCAATGCGGGCCTCGTGTTACCACGTGACCCCGCCCCCCTGAGAAACTCCCGCGAAAACCCATCAGGAAGTGGCAGGCTGTTAAAAATGAACAAAAGGACTTTTCATGTTTGCCCAGCAGATGGCGACATAAACACATGTTTACATTTTTTAGTGGGACTTTTGCATTTATTTGAAGCTTTTAAGAGAAAGCAGTTAGTGTCAAGTATATAAACAGTAATAAGAAAACATAGCAAGACTTTTAATAAGAAGAACGACAAATGGAGCATGCATGTGTTCTTTCAAATTAAAGTTACATTTTACTCTTCCACTGATAAACATTAAGCATCCTTTCAGACAATCTGCATTTAATTAAAAGTTTTCATATAAAATAAGACTGAAAATGAACAATAATAACTTGCATACATACTGTGTACTATAATAATAAATAGTAATATACTATTTTCAGTTTTTTATTTTTTATTTTTATGTGGACATCTGTGCTTTGACCAAACATTATAGACTTCAAGGAACTTGATGATTTTCATAATCTGGAGTTTACATTTTGGAAAAATTCATTAGTTCCAAATTAAGTTATTGTAGAAAAACATCAGCTCAGTGTGAGGGGGTCATACGGGACGTTTTCTCAGATTTGACTGCTTCTGTGTGGAATGACTCTACGCTATAATAACATCACCAGCAGAGAGTCCTCAAACATAAAATATGAACACTGTCACTGCCCAATAAAGAGACACTTCCATTCACAGGGTAACTAATCATTTCCCCCACTGTAAGTGGAAAAACGTGTTCCCCTCACCGTGGAAGGTTAATGTCTTTATCAGTTGTTTTGCCTGCTAGTTTTTACAAATACCTTCTAATCTGCACTGCTTTGCATTTCAGGTGTGAATAACATGTTTTATCTGTCATCACAGACTGTTTTATCTCCTTCATCAGCATCAATACCCATCTAAATCCTTTAAATGTAATTTCACCTGCTATATTTGGTCCACTCTGCAATCAGGAATATCTCATCGGGATTATAATCAGAATAATTACTTTTTCCTTTTTTTAATCCGAATGCTGGCATCATGCACTGACTAATAGGTTCCCAAAAGATTATCCTAAATTTGGATCATGCTATTTTAATTATTCTCCTGCGATCATCATTTCCTCACCAAAATCATTCACTGTTTCTAAAGGGTTGAAATTTCGCAGGAATTATTTTAGTGTCAAATGACCAAAGTGTGGCCAGAAACCAAAAACACGTTTGTGGGGCACGAGGACGACACATCAAGCCAACAAATTCTGAGCATCACGCATGTCATTTCTTTTTCATTTAATATTATCCCTCTAATGTAAACGTGGGCGTGATTCCCTGTTCTGTCCTATTCTTTGATTGCTTGGTTTTCAGTGAGTTTATAATCCCATCTCAGGCTGTTTTGTGTCTTCTGTCTGGGGAACTTACCAAATGTTGATCTGTCACTTATCTCAGGAGGGCTGATACAGCAGACACTTCTGTGTTTGGGGACGAGGTTTAGGAATCGTGCACGTCTGTACTGTAAAGGCTGAACACAACATTAGCTTAGGAGTAGTTAGCAATAACACTGAAATACTTCCTTTCTATGGATGCCGTTTTTGCCCGGTGTTGAATGACCTCTGACCTAAACTGAGCTGAGTCAGGTCTGCAGTTCTTTAGATGTTTTTCTGGTTCTTTGTGACCTCCTGGATGAGTCGCTGATGCTCTTGGAGCAACTTTGGTAGGTGGGACACTTCTGGCCACTGTTTATAGTTTTCTCCATTTGGATTTAATGACCTTCACTGTGGTTCTTTGGAGTCCCAAAGCCTTAGAAAAGGCTTTTGAACCTTTGCGTGTTAATGACTTTCTTTAGGTGATGGCTTGATGTGGGTTTTTGTTTGGTTTTGATATCTTTTCTCCTGTTTCACTTTGTAAGCAGCAGGGCTGGGTCACCTGCTAGTCAGGCTTGGGTGTGGTTAACGAAAGTGAACTCACCAGGAGGCACTTACTTTTTCATAAAGGGCAGGTGTGGATAGCATTTTGTTTCTCCTTAATAAATGAAATCATCATTTATAAACTGCATTCTGTATTTGTCCATGTCTAATATTAGTTTGATGATCTCAAACACGTGACAATCAGGGAGGGAGCAAAAGCGTTTTCACAGCACTGACTGTGATCACTGGAACTTTTTCCACACCTGTGCTCCGAGGCATAGGTGTGGAAAATGTTGCTATACCCGATTCAGCATGATCACATGTAGGACAAAGGGGCATCCGTGGCTCAAGGGGTTGGGAAGCGTATCTGCCAGTTCGATCCCCGGTTCTGTCAGTCTGTCCCAGGGCAGCTGTGGCTACGACCGTAGCTGCCTCCACCAGTGTGTGAATGTGAGAGTGAATGAATAGTGGAGTTGTAAAGCGCTTTGGGTGCCTTGAAAAGCGCTATATAAATCCAATCCATTATTAAAGATTTAACGTGAGTGCAACTCCCTCACCAAGTAATATCTGTATAAGTGGTCTTATGGTCTTGTTACACTCACTGGTTAGAGTTTGGGTGTGAGGGAGAAACCATCGTAGACATTATAAGGCCAAAACAGAGAGAATGAGGAGGAGCTTCTTCCCCCAGGCTATTCGGGCCCTGAACCAGGTGTAGGACTGGACTCTCCCACACATCACATCACCACACGTACTAATCCTATAATTTATAATCTTTATAATCTCTTTCTGCTATTTGCACAATTTTTACTGTAAATTTCTAAGTTAATTTGTAAATTTTGTAGTAACCTGTAAATTGTAAATACTGTAAAACTTTTTCTGTCATTTAATGGTCGGGCATTGTACAGCTACAAGCATTTCACCCCCATGTCATACTGTGTATGGTTGTGTGTGTGTGACAAATAAAATTTGAATTTGAATTTGATTATAAAGGTGGGAAACACGGCGCTTAAATAAATCTAAATGAAATCTCAGAACAAATAAACTAATAAGTTCAACTAATAACAGCGAATAAGACCTGATTCTGGTTAAAGCTGTTGGCCACGTAACGTTGGACATGTGATCACCTCAGGTTACCAGGATGCTGTCACAGTCTGAGTGCAGTGTCCAGTGATGAACAGTAGATGGAGACAGACGTGCATGTATACGTGTGACCATGCTGTGCCTTCAGTCGTTTAAACAATTACTGTCAACTTAATAATAATTAATGATCACAAACAAAAACAATCCAGATAAAAACAATAACAACACGTGTTTTAATAAGTGTGCCGATAAACTGGTCTTCTAATGAGAAGGTGGATGCAGACACTGCGCGCACTGAGTGTAACAGTCACGGCCCTCACAGCGTTGGCGACTACATTTGAGGGCGTTTCTGGTCACTTTGACCCCGCCCACCCCTCCATTTCTCCGGCCTCTCAGGTCAGTAGTTTGAAGCTTTTTCCCTTCGCCCTGCAGCGTCGGAAACATCTCGTTAAACCAGCATGTGGTAGTTCTGCACCTGCGTTTGTATGAGAGGAAGCGCTGCTGCACACGTTCTTGGAGTGACGCGTGAGTCCAGACGGGCAACAGGTGTCCTGTGTTGCAGGTATGTTTCTTTTTCTGTCGTCATATAAATGTGTATCTGATGGAAGAAGTGCAGTCTGTTTTTCTGTGGCTCATGGAGCTTCTTCGTTTTAATGTTGGAAAAAGAGAAACCAACGTCTTACCCCTCGTTCCCTTTTTTAATGCGGGTTACCTCAAACTTTAGTGGGCTCCTCACACAAAGCGGCTCAGGTCAGAAGGCTGTTCAGAAGCTGTAGATGGGTGCCGGTGTTCATGGTCAAGGGGAAACAGAGAGGGGGCCAACAGAGAGGGGGCCAACAGAGAGGGGGCCAACAGAGAGGGGCCAGCAGAGAGGGGCCAGCAGAGAGGGGCCAGCAGAGAGGGGCCAGCAGAGAGGGGGCCAACAGAGAGGGGCCAGCAGAGAGGGGCCAGCAGAGAGGGGCCAGCAGAGAGGGGCCAGCAGAGAGGGGCGCACCCTGTTAGGAGGAGATTCTGGGTGTGCTGCTGTCTGTGGAGGTGCTGGGCTGCTTTGTGACAACATTCCTCCCACCACAGGTGGGTGATGGTTACAGGTTTGACTGCATAGCTGCTTTTCCGGTGCACATGACACAAAGAGAGGAATGTCTGGATTACATAATTAAAGGTCTCCAAGCCTGGACCAACAGTGGAAACACAGCGAGCTGCAGCGGCTTGCTTTCAGAGTTTTCCAAACCCGTCTCTGTCGGCTGGTTTTGTGAGATTTTTGATCCCTCGTCTGTTTTTGTTTTGTATCTTCTCCCCAGCTGATCCACAGCGCACATTCATGCATCTAAAACTGTCTTCAGAGTGTGACATCAAACGCACCGCGTGCTCCTGTGAGGTTTAATTTGACGTGTCCTCTGCAGCCTGCATTAATCTGATCTCTCCCACAGGGCGCTCTGTCCTCTGGTTCTTCATCATGTCGACTGAGGTGTTGCAGCTCAGCACCATAACACTGAGCACCGAGCACCTGCGTCGTCTCCCTCACCTCTCAGACTTCCTCCCGTTCTCTTTACCGCCGCCCGGCCCCACCGTCGCTGCCTCCCAGGTGCCCAGCCTGTTCCGGGAACCCTACATCCTGTCAGGATACCGTCCTGTCCAGCAGGACTGGCGCTGCTACGTCCTCAGCCTCTTCCAGAAACACAATGAGTCCCTGAACGTGTGGACCCACCTGCTGGCCGGTCCTGTGCTGCTGCTCCGCTGGTGGGCCAACGTCGCCACCCTGGGGTGCACCTTGGATTCGTCCTCGCTACCTCTGCTCCTGTTCTTGCTGTCGTCTCTCACATATCTGTACCTCAGTGTGGCGGCTCATCTCCTGCAATCTCACTCCGAACGCGCGCACTACTTCTTCTTCTTCCTGGACTACGTGGGCGTGGCCGTGTATCAGTACGGGTGCTCGCTCGGCCACTATTTCTACGCGTCTGAGCCAGCGTGGCGAGAACGCGTTGGGGTAATGTTTCTGCCTGGCGCCGCCTTCTTTGGGTGGCTCTCCTGCACCGGCTGCTGTTACGCCAAGTTCAGGTACAGGCGGCCGTATCCACCTCAGCGTAAAGTCTGCCAGCTGATCCCCGCCGGCCTAGCGTACGTGCTGGGCATCAGCCCCATCGCCCACCGCCTGCTCACGGTCTCCTGGTCACACGAGCCCTCGCTGCCCTTCCACGCTCTCCAGATCGCCTGTTTCCTCTCGTCGGCGCTCTTCTTCTCTTGCCCCATCCCTGAGCGCTTCTTTCCAGGCACCTGTGACTTTGCCGGCCAG